>NW_008649029.1:428278-433198 GCF_000247585.1 Phytophthora nicotianae INRA-310 | reverse complement strand
AATAAACCTCTTAAAATGATGTTCACACATCACCCTCCTCAAAGTGATCAAAAATAGTTTATTCTTATTACAGGAAGAGCAATAACTGGAGCACAAGCCACAAAGGCTCAGTTAACTTTCTCAATCACAATTAAATTCTTCCTGAACTCCTCAAGTCTCCTACGCTAGACGCACTACCTTTTACAGGTTATGAGCCCAACGCAAGCCTCCATCGCTGACGACCGCGTTTTTCCTCGCCTCAATGGGAAGAACTTCATCATCTGGAAGACCCGCGTCACGCCCGCGCTCGAAGGTAAAAACCTTATCGGTTTCGTCACCAAAGCCGGCTACGCTGGAGACTCGGACAACGAGTTCAGCGATGACGATGACCTCGACCCTGCTCTCTTCGACGAGAACCAAGCCGTCAAGTAGACCCTGGACGAGATTGGTGCACCAAGTGCCGATCCGCCCGAGGATTCCTCATCGAGTGGGTCATCCGAGAGCAGCTCCACAGCATCCGATGCTGATGGTGACGTCGAAATGACCCAGGCAAATCTTCCTGTGGTCAAGACCCTCGCTGCCACGAAGCAGGACGAGCGTAAACGAGCTGAGAAGCTGAAGGCTAAGCGCCACAAGCCGAGCTCAAGAGCACTTCGCCTCATGGAAGCAAAAGCCAAGGCGTTTCTGATCAAGACTATCGATGATCAACATGTGCTTATGGTCAAGGATAAGGCAACTGCGTTTGATATTTTCCAACCGATATGTAGCAAGTACGAAGGTGCTACCGTACGCGGTGACCCGGACTACATCCAGTCGTACCTCATGATAACGAAGTACGTTGAAGGTACAAGCCTGGCGACTTTCGTCTACGAAGTAGAGAACGTCATGAAACCTGCGGCAGAAGCCACTGCCAGCGTCATGAGGGACCAGAAAAATTCACTCATGCGCTGCCAGAAGACTGGAAGTCTGGACTGAATGTCTGGAAAGGCACGAGGAAGTACATCCCGTATGAAAACCTCAAGCGCAACATTGAGACCAAGGTGCACCACGAGCTAGCGTGAAACCACTATGTGCTCAAGCAAGGAACTCCTGGATCCAGAGAAACCCGTGCCGAAAAAGCAATGCAAGCCACAATTCCTGAATCAGCACCTGCGCCACTAACACCACAAGGAGAATCTGCACTGGTGTCATCCATGAGGTGGTGTCATCCATGAGGTGCACCTACTGCCTTTGCAACAACCATGATACGATCGACTGCTACATTCTGCAGCGTCACCTGCAAAATGGTCAGGTCAAAGCTGGAACAGTGCTACCCGCCAATTTCAAGCTGAAACCTCCGCAGAACTCCCAACGCTCGCATCCCTACAAGGGCAACAACAGCAGCAATGGAAAAGGTGGAAACCAGTCTCGAAAAAACAACAACAACAACAACAACCAGAAGAAGGATTCTCGAAACGGACAACGTGGTGGAAATAACAACAATCAGGGACGCAACAAGTTCCATGGCCGTCGCAACCAGAACGACGACGAAGATTCCGACGAATACGGTGTCGTTGCCATCACCACGCTTGATCTACGGCCAACTATAGAATGCATGAGCCTCACGGCTGAAGAGAATGCTCAAGACCCAATGTGGACAGTTGACTCTGGCTGTACCCGTCACGTGAGTTCAAACCCCATGTGGTTCGAAGAGCTGACTCCGTGTACCGGCAAGGCCATCACTGTTGGGGGGGAATCACCAAATTCCCATTAAACGAACGGGAACCGTGAAGATACGTGTTAAGAACACCAAGGAAAAAGAGCAAACGGTCACTCTGCATGATGTCCTCTAAGGCCCAAAATATGTTTCGGGCCGATGTAGGGCAGCTCGAATGCCGTGAGAACATGTACGATGAGGAAATTCGCACACTCCAGAGCGATAACGCTCGTGAATACGAGAAACTTGGACGAATCATCTTTGAAAATACAACACTCATGCGTAATTCACGAATGCCTACACACCACAACAGAATGGTGTAGCAGAGAGGCGTATGCGCACGCTCCTTGGGAGAACAAGAGCTTTTCTCATCTACCTCATGTCCTTTGTGGAGAATGTGTGACACATGTTGCAGATCTTCTTAACATTACCCCGAGGTCTGTTACAGACAAGATCACTCCCTATGAAAAGTGGTTCAACAAGAAACCATCCGCACAATATATATGAAGGTATTTGGATGCACTGCATACGCACACATACCGGAATTATACCGAAACAAACTCGAAAACGAGCAAAGAAGTGCATGTATCTGGGCATTCCACCCAGTAAGAAAGGATATCGACTACTAGTCACAACGGAAAACAGAATTGTATACAGTCGAGATGTCATATTTTGAGAAAAAGAGTTTCCCAAACTGGAATTCTTAGACTCTCCAGCCATGAGGGACGTACTCAGCCCTCTAACTCAAGAAGAATAAGGGCCTCAACATCCTCAGCATCTGCCACCTCTAGCTGAAATGCTAAAGCGGAATGCAAATGTACTCACCGCAGAAGAGAATGACTCTGCACAAAAGAAAGCAAAGAAGTCTACAAAAGATGACGAAGCAAACTCTCTCTTTGAACTACTCAACGATCCCCTGGATGTCGAAGAACGACAACTTCTCGTTACTCAGACATACTCGTTGCTTATTATCTGGCATATATCGGAACCAAAAACATACAAAGAGGCAATGCAACTCCCTGAAGCCGCTCAGTGGAAATCTGGAGCGCGGTCAGAATACAAGTCCTTAACGGAAAACAAAACCTGGGTTCTTAAAAAAAATACCCAAAGACCGAAAAGCATTGCAATGTCGGTAGGTATTTGTGGTCAAATATAAAGGAAATGGCAAAATTGACCGCTACAAAGCACGCCTAGTTATCAAACGATTCTTGCAGAAGCATGGCATTCACTACGACGAAATATTCTCTCCGGTCATCCGCATTAAAGTTATCAGACTTCTTCTGACGATTGCCGCACTACTTGACATGGAAATATATCAAATGGATGTGAAAACCGCGTTCCTTACTGGTTTCCTCGACGGAAAAAATCTACATGGTACAGCCCGAAGGATTTACTGTCCGAGGGAAGCAAGGACTCGTGTGTAAGTTGCTTAAAAGCCTATATGGTCTCAAGCAAGCACCTCGAATCTGGTATCTCACGCTCTGTGCATTCTTAACTTCGATGAAATTTCGGAAACTGGTGAAAGACCAATGTGTCTTTGTCGGAAAAGCTGATAGACATACTTGTGTACGTTGATGATCTTCTCATCATTGCTCCGACACTCTCCACCATCAATTACATTAAAGACGCTCTGAAACGGCGCTTTAAAATGTCTGACTTGGGAGAAGCCCAGTACCTCTTGGGTTGGTCTATCGTACGAGATCGACAGAACAGATCTATCTTCATCCACCAAGAGAAGTACGCTACCAAAGTACTTGATCGCTTCTCGCATCGTAATGCTCATTCAGTTGGTACACCAACGGATCCAAGCACAAAGCTATCTCTCACAATGTGCCCACAAACCGAGCCAGAATAGAAAGAGATGCAAGCGATCCCGTACAGAGAGGCCGTCGGTAGCTTCATGTACTTGATGATGGGAACCAGACCCGATCTGGCTTATTTTCTACGAGAGGTAAGTCAATTTCTATCCAACCCAGGTAAAGCTCACTGGAATGCGGTTAAGAGAGGCCTTAAATACCTCAATGGCACGAGAAAACTGGCCATTACCCTAGGAGGAAACCAAAACCTAGAGCAGTATAAAGCACAGTAGTATCTATCTGCCTTCTCGGGTGCAGACTACGCTAACTGCCCTGATACCTGTCGATCTGTAGGAGGATACATCACATATATGTGCGGAAGCCCAATCTCATGGCAATCTAGGAAACACCACACGGTTGTGTTATCCACGACAGAAGCTGAATATATCGCGCTGTGCCACTGCATGCAAGAAGTCATTTTCTTAAATCTTCTACTCGCCGAACTAGATCACAAAAGCCCACATCCAACCACTCTATATGAGGACAACCAAAGTTGCATTAAGCTTTCATACAATCCTGAGTTGCATGGTAGAAGTAAACATATTCACATTAGATACTGCTTCGTGCAGGAGAAAGTGGAACGAAAAGAATTTGAGATCAAATACTGTAACACAAAAGACATGGTAGCTGACATTTTCACGAAATCTTTAGCAAGACCAGCATTTACAAAGTTAAGAAACGCACTTTGTCAATGAACCTAATAAAACTCACCCCAACACTTAAGAACTCCAAAAAAAGTTTTTAAACAATTTCTAAATATCCAAATGAATCCAAATTCATAAAAGTAAGATATTCCCTTTAAACGGAGCAAAATCTGATACACAAACATTCACAAGTAAAAGAATAAAACTTGAATTTCTTCATAAAACGATAAAAAAGGCAATCAAAAAATTGAATTTTAAACTTAAAACTACATGGGCCTGTCCTTAACCGCATACGCCCCATCAATTGTCTCGAAAAAGTTTGCAAGGAGATCCTCACGATTTGGGAAGTAGCGGTAGCTGTCAGAGTCGATGAAGACAAATTTGTCACCGACCAAGGCTTGGGCAATGCAGTGCCAGGTCCCTGGAAGCTGCCCTGGCCGGCGACCAATCACCAAAAGTGCCAGTCGACGACTCCGAATCACAGAGGCAGGTCGCCTGGCCCGTCTCTTGAAACTTGCCTTGACATTGAGGAACCGCAGCTGTTTCGGCCTTTTCTGCAGCCCCTTTTGAAGGAGAAAATATTAAAAATCCACAAAAGATCACTGAAAAACACACTTTATTCAGTCTTGAGTCCACACGATTAACAACGCCCTGGCAGCTGGTCTAAACTTCACAGTCGTCATTGGCTGCTGAAACAGCCAGTTCCACGCTCTCTGAACGCCACCCAGCCGCGCAGATACACTCA
>NW_008649029.1:426208-428178 GCF_000247585.1 Phytophthora nicotianae INRA-310 | reverse complement strand
TGAAGTCCGCGATGAGCGTTGATGGAGCTTGTAGTCGAGGAAACGAGTATGGCCAATGCCATGCGTGCATTTTATTATGACTTAGCTTTACTATAGGGACTAGTAGGGTACTTACCGTTGAAGTGCGAGCCAGCACGGCGACTCAAGACCACAGTCTTAAATATACCAACAGGTTAACAGATTGTTTTGCTTCGTACTGCTCTGGCCAAGCAGTGTGTGTTGGCTCTCTGCGACCTCATAGTTCGTGAGCTAGAGGCCACACACTACACTAGCAAGTCTACAAGTATAGCAAGTGTAACAACCACAACAAAAACAGCAAATTCACCAATTACATCAACTCCGTCGTCATATAAGACTCGGCGCCTGCTTCCTCTCAAGTGCTACCATATTCACAGCTTAGCCTGAGCTCTATCGGAGTGAGCTCAGCCTAATACTGCGACATAGTAGAACTTCATGGCGATGACGACTCGAAACACGGCTCGACGCGTGCTGCGCAGTGACACAGCACCGGCACGTCGTCTCTTAGAGTTGGAGGACGGGAATCGTGAAAATAGCGCTGCTGGCGCCACGAACCGAAGCCGACCTGAGCCAAATCAGCGGCTCACTCAGCTGGAGAATGGAATTACGGATTTGAGACGGGAGTTCACTGCAGCTCAAAATGCACTTCGAGTTGAAGTTAGAGCAGAGATTACAAATCTCAACAACAACATCGGAGCTGAAATGACCGAGATAAAAGGGCAACTAGCAAATCTTGTACAAGCTATGACAAACATGTCAACAACGTTGAACCAGACCCAAGCAGCGGCAGCAACGGCCCAACAGATTGCTGGAGAAGCTCGGACTCAAGCACAGCAAAATGTTGCTCCTGTCGCTCCGCAGATACCTGTCCCTGGACAGCCTAGTGGTGCTGGAGCAGCGGACGTTATCATGGCACCAGTAGCTACTGTCCCGAGGATGCACACGGCCATACCCGCAACAGATGTGCCTCATTTGCGCAAGATGGATGTGAGTCCACCGGCTTTCGAGGGTTTAATTGACGGAATCAAACTGAACTCGTTTCTCTTTCAATTTGAGAGCTACTTCCAACAAAAGGGTTACAATTTGACGCTGTATGATCACCTCCTCCCTCATGAGCTCAACCAGTGCGTTCGTAAAAACGCCTTGGTTTGGTACGAGCGCTACATGACTGACGACACAGCTATAAAATTGTGGAGTGTTATGAAACGTGAGATGATTCGAGAGTTTCGTGAGCCAAACTTCCAGGCTAAAGTGCGCAACCAGTTATTGAAATTGAAGCAGACTGGAGCGTACCACGGCTATGTCAATAAGTTTCGCGAGTTGCAACGAGTTGTGGAGCTTGATGAATTGACTGCGATTAATATTTTTGTGAACGGTCTGACCGACATGCAAGTAAGACTAGCAATCCAGCGCAAACAGCCAACAACATTAACAGCAGCTGTTCAAGAAGGGTTTCTTGAATGGGAACTGCAGGAAAAAA
Source organism: Phytophthora nicotianae INRA-310 (assembly GCF_000247585.1). NCBI lineage: Eukaryota > Oomycota > Peronosporomycetes > Peronosporales > Peronosporaceae > Phytophthora > Phytophthora nicotianae. The sequence continues at coordinate 426,680 of NW_008649029.1, read as the reverse complement.
CTCCTGCAACCAACCAAAAGAGCAACAGCAGTGGAGCTTCTGGTCATAAACCGAATAACGGTAAACCCAACCGTAATAACGGGAAAGGTAGTAATCACAGCAGTGCTGCTGGTGATAGCTTATCGAGTACAGCGTTCCCGGCCGGTACGATTTGTTCCCACTGCAGGCGTGGAGTTCACAAGGTAGAGGACTGTTGGGTACTTCATCCAGAGAAAAAGCCCCGCAACTTGCAGCGAAAGCAACAGTTGCACAACAAAATCTATGCTCTTTTAGAGACGCTAGATTTTGGTGACGAGCAACAATGTTCGTCCAACTCAGATGGGCAGTTAAACTAGCCCGTCCATTGGAGGCCGAGCGCTCTGGTGGACAAGAAGACGAGCAGCTCGACCAAGTGTGTGACGTTATACATGGAATGCATGATATGAATCTGCATGACTATGGGGAAAACGATAAAATCCAAGAAAAATCTAAA
>NW_008649029.1:424818-426108 GCF_000247585.1 Phytophthora nicotianae INRA-310 | reverse complement strand
GCTCGTGCAATGGATTGGAAGGAGCTTGCTACTTTCTGGAATGAGGGCTACGTTGTAGGGAGGTCAAAGCTTCTGGTTGATATATTTGATGAAGCGTTGCATGAAGTGAGAGGTCTCGCGTTTGCTCCTATTTTTGGCGATGTGTTTGATGAAAGTGGAGCTGGAGATCCGAAGCGACTACAAACTCCTATAGGAACGCTAGGTTCTGCAATGAAAAAGGTTCACGGGGCAGTTAAGGCTATTGTAACGGATACTGAGGATCAGTGGGAAATGAAAGAAGCTTCTTGGACTGCTTTGAAGTCGCTACCTGGTGGAGATAGGCAGGGGCCTCACAAGGACTTCCCTGCCTTTGAAACGACAAAAGCTTTATTGACGAAAAGGCGTATCGAAGCTTCAGTTATTGTGGCCCTTATGCCTCGAACCCGATTTATTGTTTTCCCCAGACGTTTTGGAAGCGTCGTTGACAGGGATGATGCTAAGGAATTAATACTGGACAAAGGGGATATATTAATTTTTCGTGGAGACCTCGTCCATGCTGGTGCGGCGTTTGATGAAGAAAACGTCAGACTTCATTGCTACGTACTAGTTAAAGGAATCCATCAAGTGGAAAACACAACGGAAGCTGCTGCCTTTGCCACATACATGTGTGAAAACTGTCTTCTCGTGGTGGAATCAAGACGAGCTCTATCAAATCATCTCCGGTCGTGCAGAAGCAGATCTGAGGAAGCTGAAAATGAAGAAAGAGATGAGAGAGTTCACTGCGAATGTCACGGCAAGTTCTTCAACAGCATGAACTCGTACTATCAGCATATGCGGCGGGAACGGCTGAAAAGGCTGAGGGAGGCAGAACAGGAGGTAAAAATGGCCGAAGAATCGGGGACAGGACTAAGGGCCGAAAGCAGCGCTTCCATTGACGAACAAGAAGCGGAGAGCAGCAGTGAAGGAGCGGGGAGCAGCGACGAAGGTGAGGAGCGAGAGGACGAAAGCAGCGCATATGAAGGAAGTAGTAGCGACTAAACCCTACGGAATGTTTGTTGAACGACTATACTGTATAACGTATAGCACTTTTTTTTTACGATTTGTGCCGTACTATACTTAACAATTATCTATCTATATATATATATATATATATTTACGATTTGTGCCAAACTATACTTAACAAATACGTATTGTCTCTGGACAAGTGATCCGTATTGTCACTGGACAAATGATCCGTATTGTCACTGGACAAATGATCCGTATTGTCACTAGACAAATGATCCGTACGGTCACTGGACAAATGATCCGTAT
>NW_008649029.1:420475-424718 GCF_000247585.1 Phytophthora nicotianae INRA-310 | reverse complement strand
AACCAATGGACTATGGAAAAATGTTGTAGATCACAACGAGTTCATGGAAATTACCTTGGCTGCCAAGCAAACCATGACTGTACCGACTAAGACGGTTCGACTTACTTTGTACATGGATGATTTCAAGCCATACACGAATGACTTCCTCGTTATTGATGTACCTGAAGAGCAGGATCTTCTGCTAGGTATGCCATGGCTGAAAACCGTGAATCCCGATATTGACTGGGTGAATGAACGTGTGAAGCCTCGTGTGCTGGAAGAGACGGTAGGGCTGGCTAGCCCGACCGGGAAAAAGAAACCCAAGAAAAAATTAAAGACACCTCACAAACCTGAGCAACCTGTGGGGAAAATCGGAGGTCAACGACAACGTGTATCACCGCAGAAGAAAAAGGATCAGACCAGTGACTACTATAAGAACGGATATTATTCTGCCACTTCGGGTACCACGAAATATATCACATCGAAACAATTTCGGCGCATTCTACGAAAACCTAAAGACATCGAGTGCATCTTTGTAATCCGACCAAAAACTGAAAAAGAAAGCGGCGAAGTGTCTGAAATCGTTGATATAGAAACTTTTCGTAGTCACCCGGTCTATCCAGTACTTGTGAAGCATAAAGCTGTATTTAAACAGAAACTGCCGTCGTGTTTACCAGCACGAGAGCATGGCGAACATGTTATGGAGGTGGACACCAAGGAAGCGATATTTCGTCGGCAGTGGAGACAGTCTCCGGGCCAGGAAAAGGTTATTATGGACTGGACTCGTGAAATGCGCGGCGCCGGATTAATTCGCCCTTCCACGTCACCTCATGGAGCGCCCACATTCTGCGTAAAAAAACCGGTCGGCTGGAGAATAGTTCATGATTATCGTGCGATGAACTCGCACACAGTGCGACGAACTCTGCCGATGCCAAGAAAAGACACTATCATCGAGAAAATGCAAGGAACGTTTTGGTATTCTTGTATGGACTTGTTGAGTGGGTATTATCAATTCCGAATGAGAGACTGTGATATACCGTACACAGCGTTTCAAACCCCGGATGGTGCCTACGAATATTTGGTCTTACCGATGGGTCTATCTAACGCTCCGGCCACCTTCAATGAAGGAATACGCCGTATCTTGACAGACTTAAGTGACATCTGTCAGAGCTATTTCGATGATATCTATGTGTACTCAAGATCCGAAGCTTTGGACGCACATCTGAAGGCACTTGATCGCGTGCTTACACGACTTGAAGAACATAAATTTTACGTGAAACTGAGCAAGTGTGTTTTCTGTGTTGAGGAAATTCCGTGCCTAGGAGATTACGTTGGGCGCAATGGAGTTCGAATCGACCCTAAGAAAGTGAAAATACTTAGTGACTGGCCATTACCTCGCACCCGAAGCGAACTGCAGTCGTTTTTGGGTACTGCTACCTATGTCCAGCGATTTTGTCATGACTTCGCGTCAGATGCCGGTCCGTTGTTCGATACGCTTAAGGGCCCTGCAAAAAGGACAATTATCTGGAATGACAAGTTACGATCGCACTTTCAATCGCTAAAAGAGAAAATTAGCAAAACACCAGTGCTTGCGGTTCCTGATTTTGCAAAACCTTTTGGGTTACGTATGGACGCAAGTGATCACGCAATTGGTGGAGTCCTCTTTCAAGAGGAAGTCAACGATGATGAAATAGTCGAACGACCTGTAGCATTTGGTGGTAGAAAATATAAGGACGCCGAGAAAAATTACTCTATTCGTGAGAAGGAGCTATTGGCGATTCTGTTTGGTCTTCGATTGTGGAGGGTGTATTTACTGGACAAGCCATTCGTTGTCGAGACTGATCATCGTTCTCTCGAAACTGTTTTCACTCAAAAAACAATTTCGCGTCGCGTGGCGCGTTGGTACGATGAACTGAGCGAGTACCCAATCACTTTTCGCTACATTCAAGGAGAAAAAAATACGGTGGCAGATGGAATATCACGCCGCCCTGATTTGGTGCAGGATACAGTGACTCTAGCAGCAGTCTCAACGGTGAAACAAGTCCATAGCCACATTGAACACGGCTTAGCAAGTCTAGCCAAAGAGGCAACCGATCGATATGATGCTGATCCGCTCACAGCGGTACTCGCGCGCCATTTAGATACTCAGGCGACGCCGACGAAGCCTCAAATTCGTCATTTTGAGCGATATAGCAGGCAAAACAAGCAAATTTTCTACCAAGCTCCTAGTGATGAACAGCCTCGTCTAGTTTTACCGAATATTCCAGAGATAATTGATTCGCTGTTATACGAATTTCATGATGCCAAGTGCTATGGTCATCCGGGTGTCGAACGAACACTCCGGCTCGTAGAAAAAGACTACTATTGGCGAAATATGGAGCGTTCCATTCGAGCATACGTTCGATCCTGTGAAGTGTGTCAGAGAACCAAAGCCCGTAATTGTAAACCCCCGGGATTTTTGCGATCTCATTCAATTCCAGCCGCAAGGTGGACGCATCTTGCGATGGATTTTATAGTAGCGCTTCCGGAGACGAAATCAGGCTATGATGCCATCATGGTAGTGATCGATCGGCTAACAAAGCGAGCTCATTTTCTGCCAACGACTACTATTGCAACAACAATGGAGATAGCTCAACAGTATCGGGATCGTATATTCGTGCTACATGGACTTCCTGAAGAGGTCCTATCCGATCGTGATTCGAAGTTCACGTCAGCATTGTGGACAACATTATGTTCCATGCTCGGGACGCGTCAGAAATTGACAACTGCGTTTCGTCAACAAGCAAATGGTATTACAGAGCGAGTGAATCAGACTATCGAGAATTATTTGCGCGCATTTAGCAACAGCACAAGTGATAACTGGGATAAATCCATCTCGCTTGCGGAGTTTGCGTATAATACAAGATATCAGTCGTCAATAGGAATGTCTCCTTTCGAAGCTGACATTGGTTATATGCCCGCAACACCAGCATTACCGAGGACCACGGAATTAACACACCAACCACTCAGTAGTGATGAACCCAAGCTTGCTAACGAGTTTGTGGAACAACAAAAAGATATTTTGGCTCGTGTTCGGCGGCAGCTGCAAGCTGCTCAAGACCGTATGGCCCAATACTATGATCGCAACCGACAAGCCCAAGAATTGGCTGTAGGTGATCAAGTGCTGCTCTCAACTAGCAACTTATCTAATTTTCACGCTGGTACCACAAAGAAAAAGCTGGGACCGAGATGGATAGGCCCATATAGTGTAGCGGAGAGGGTTGGACATGATTATTATCGCCTTGAACTACCAACTGGAGTGAAATTTCATCCCGTGTTTCACACTTCGTTACTGAAGCCATACGTCGCTAGTGATCGACCAGATCAAGAACTTTTTAAGGTTTTGCTGCCAGATGGCACAGAGGGCGAGCATGTGGAGGACATAGTGGGCTATCGTCGCAAGAAAAGCGGGAAAGAGTATCACGTCAAATGGCTCGGTCAATCAAAGCTGACCTGGGAGCCGGAAGAGAACTTGAAGTACGTCAGAGGTTTGATTACTCGATACCACCAGCGCCAACGAAACAAAACGAAATGAAATAACCGATCAAGGGCGGGTGGTCTACTCTTGGAGAAGGGCATGTCGCGGGTTCAAGTCCAGGATAGTGGCCTGAGCCACCAGGACGATACTCGTAGCGCTAATTAAGATGCCGAATGAGAGGAGAAGCATGCCACATGATAGGAATGACCAGTGAAGTCCGCGATGAGCGTTGATGGAGCTTGTAGTCGAGGAAACGAGTATGGCCAATGCCATGCGTGCATTTTATTATGACTTAGCTTTACTATAGGGACTAGTAGGGTACTTACCGTTGAAGTGCGAGCCAGCACGGCGACTCAAGACCACAGTCTTAAATATACCAACAGGTTAACAGATTGTTTTGCTTCGTACTGCTCTGGCCAAGCAGTGTGTGTTGGCTCTCTGCGACCTCATAGTTCGTGAGCTAGAGGCCACACACTACACTAGCAAGTCTACAAGTATAGCAAGTGTAACAACCACAACAAAAACAGCAAATTCACCAATTACATCAACTCCGTCGTCATATAAGACTCGGCGCCTGCTTCCTCTCAAGTGCTACCATATTCACAGCTTAGCCTGAGCTCCATCGGAGTGAGCTCAGCCTAATACTGCGACAATGTAGTAGAGCAACATTTACGCTTACGAGACTGGCAAGATCCCTCGGAAGCTCAGTGCATTTGCACTGGCGGCAACTACTATCGACTGCATTTA
>NW_008649029.1:372347-420375 GCF_000247585.1 Phytophthora nicotianae INRA-310 | reverse complement strand
AAATGCGCGGTGTTGGATGCACACACACAAGCACGTAGTCTGACTCGTCGGGTTCTCCATTCGACCCGGGTAGCGCGGTCATCTCCTCGATAAGTTTCATTCTCCGCAACTCTATTGCCCGCCGCCGCAGTTTGGCTGTAGATTTTGCTACCTCAGCAAATTTGGCGCCAAAGAAGCTCTCGTGCTTGCAGCAACGAGCAAACTGCGAGAGCAGTAAACCCATTTTCATGCGCATTCTGAGCGTATACACCTTCTTGAGAATAGCATTGAACGTTTCGACAGGGTTATTTGTTGTAGCAAACGCCGATGGCGTACGATAGCACTGCCACTTCGTAAAGCTGTCTGTCAACCACTGACGGTAAAAGTAGCGACCAAATTCGGCAACATCGGGGTCTGCCATCCAACGTCGCACAGTCATAGTCTTTAAAGCGTGAAACTGCGATTCCGATACAGCATAGGGCATGTCGTATACATCAGCGGCAACCAATGCTAATTTTGCCGGCGTCATCATTTTACCGTGTTCGTACAGCTTCGTGATCATATGCCAGAAGCACATCAAGTACTCCACATTGCCATCGTCAAAGCTGTCCACGACAGCGTTGAACTGGGCCTCATCAGCGTCTCCCATGACGTAGCGCAGTACAAGAGACTTTTCCACAACCTTGTAGTAAACGCTCTTGAGAGAAGCAAACATGGTGGAATATTGATATTCTGTTCGTTGAGAGGAGACAAATAGGCCGACAAGGTGGAAGACCCGAGATTTGTCCGAAATACCGCACACGAACGTATTGTAATCCACCTGGCTAAGCTTGAAAGTGGCGTCCACGTGAAAGACAAACGTCACCGGATCTCGGTCTAGTCGCCTCAATAGTGCTTTAGTTGTATAGCCCACAAAAAATTCGTGATTGTCCGTTCCTTCACCGAGTAATACCTTTCCATCTGGACGGGTTCTGACAGAGAAGGAGAAAGGTTCTTCTTCCGCTTCGCCTCCCGTGTATGTGTTCGCCCAGATCAATTTTTCCAACTCGTCCATGTCGTCCGTGTTGTTCATCTTACTCTTCCGGTAATAGAACACAAAGTTTTGAAGCTTGTCTAGCGAAGGAGCCACACCTCCGTTTTTGTCGGCGATTTTGTTGCGAATACGCACCGGCTTCACAAAAGCTTCGGCCAAAGATCGGGGCGTAGCGTTATCTTTCTTGCTGAGCTTTCCACTGGGAGGGTCCGTACTTCGTACGAAATGCTGTTCCATCTCAAAAATGTCGACAATACTACGGTGGAGGCAGGATAGCACCTTGGCACGCCAGGGACACTTGCTGCCGCCTTCGCCAGCCTTCGCGCAGTTTGAAGACACACATTGTAGAATACGGTAACGCATATTGTGTGGATCATCGTCCAAACAAATGGTGCACCTGACCACGTTGCTGGAGTAAATTTTGTGGGGCTTCTGGACTCTCATACGATCGATAACAGCGTCAGCAGCTTCACATGCTAAATGCTTATGCAGCACGCTCCACTGGAGGGAACGAGGCATCCCCTCCTCCTGCGTAGCATCAAAATCCAGCGTTAGAACAAAACTTACTACAGAGGTTTTCATACGAAGTTAGTATTTAGTTTACTTAGGTCAACGGTTTGATTGTCCGTAGGGCGGCGCGTATTGAGATCCTGGGCTAGCTTGGCGCTTGTCGTCTGTGGCCGCCGCGAGATTATATCTGAGATTCACTCTACTGCACGTGGCGCCGTAGATTGTGATAGGTCAACACCGGCAGCGAAGGTTGGCTAATAATCGGTTTTGGTGAAATCCTATGTTTGATGGACTGTTCCGTTTTTTTGTGGAAAAGTCAGGCACCTTTATGCGATAAACACATCCATTGTGTGTTTGTTCTACATTACTGTGGATTTTAACCCATCTTTGCGTACTGTTCATAGACTTTTTTTGTTGTTTTTCACTGGTTCTCCTTTTGAAGGGCATCCATCGTGTAGGCCCCGTATAAAGGATGACCGTGGTCCTCATTAGGTCGAGGACATAGGGTACCAGAAGCGAGGTCGCACGAGATCCCACGAGCTGAACATGGTTGAGAGAGTGTGTTTGGGTGGTTGCTTAGCTGTTTGTTTACTTGCTTTGTTCGTTGCAAATTTAATAATGGTCGTGCGAGAGGATCAGTTGCTTCGGTGTTGTACCAGGTGGCAGTCAAGTCAAAGGAATGTTGTCGAATGAGGCACTTCAACTTGTCCCATACAAATTTTCATAAATTCGAATCGACATAAATTCGAATCGACATGTTTCCAGAAAAGAATAGAATTCGGGGTTCAACATGTTCCTTACAAATCATCATACCGTTCTACAAGTACACAGCATCTAGAAAAAGACAAGAGTCGACACTTCTTGAACAACGAGGTCGTCTCAGTGCACCACTGAAGCGTTCATCTGCAGCGTACTAGTAAAACATGAGGCTGTTTATCGTTGATACAGGAGTACCATAGCTTCCACTCGACAACACTCACAACTAGAATCATCGCCACTTGCTTTGGAGAATCCGAATGTACTGGATGTAGTAGAGCAACATTTACGCTTACGAGACTGGCAAGATCCCTCGGAAGCTCAGTGCATTTGCACTGGCGGCAACTACTATCGACTGCATTTATAATAGATGGTCTTCTTCGTGTTTGATGCTCACAAGCTCACAATGGTCTACCCTAACAATTTCGACAGTCGCTGCGCCGCAAGCTTGCATTCGAATGGAAACCTGCTCAACACCGCCCTGCTGTCTCTCATTTATCCTTGACAAGCTGGCGTTGCTGCTTGGTCGGTGGCATTCGTCACCCCGGAGGTTGGTGTCTAAAACCATCCATGACTCCAGTCAGCGTCGGTTTTCTCACACTGTATCCATCTCTCGGCTGCATCTGATCACGACAATCCACATTTGGCAAAGAGAAAATGTCAGAGGCACCAAGTTCGTCCATCATGACCAGCAAGCTGTCGGCTTCAACCTCGGCGCCCGTGCTGCCGCCGCGTTATTCGTCGCGGCTGTTCCGATCTTCGTTCGCTACGTGCTTCTCAGTGATCGGCGCTGTGCGCTGCGAGCTTTGGGGCTGCGCTTTCGTCGCACTCGTGGTGCTTCTCACGTCGCTTAACTATTGGCGCAATCCGATCAAGGGCTGGCGCCGTACGGCCGACATGACGGCAGTCATCGGCGCTGCGATCTACCACGCCTACTGTTGCGTGGCTGTGTGCCAGGATCCGTTGGTGCAGGTGATGTACGCGCTAGTGGTGGCCAACTCGGGCTACTGCTATATGCAGGCACGCAAGGCGCCCAACGAGAACGTGTCGTCTGCCTGGCACTGCGGTCTGCACTTACTGGGCAATGCAGCCAACGTGCTGCTGTATCGTGGGATTTAAAGATGAGAGAGAAGAAGAGAAATTTTATTAGGCAGAAGAGAACTGTCAGTCCGTAACAATGAAATAAAGTGGTTCTTTGTATGTAGTTCTATCATGTCGCCCGAGAAGCGCCGAAGTTCGAGCTTTCGATGGCCGAGAGTGCTGCTTGTGCCAATGTATTGACGCGGTCACGAGAGAGAGCCAAAGTGGAAGAAGAGATATCGAGACGGTACGTGACCGACTTGCATCCGCTCTTCTCGCAGCGATATTCGTCCAGCAATGAGATCGAGACATCCATAGTCTCGGGAGAAAAATGCTTGCGTACGATGTCGTGCAAGAGCTCTTCAGTGAATATTTCCTCGTCCGTGACCCAGAAACTGATGTCACGCGTCCACTCGATGGGGAAGCAGGACTTGCGACCTACAGATTCGTGGCAGAACACGTGCGAGATTCCGTCCTCTGTCCAGAACGCCTTCTCTCGTGATTGATACCCGACGCTGTAGTATCCCAAGTCGGCCAGAGCATCTACGGGGCAGAAATGCGCGTCTTGAAGCACCAAACCTGCAGCAGCAGCGCTGTGAACGATCTGCCACGTATCGCCCACTGCTCGGGTCTTCCTCTCCAGCTTAGTGCCTCCTTGTCCAGCACACAGTGTCACCCAAATCTGACCGTAACTCGCCAGTACTTGACTCGCACTGGCGAAAAAGTCAACGAGCAGATGACGGTGGCGATGGATCTTGTTGCGCTTGTTCTTGTTGCCCACGCCTCCATCCGCTGCATAGTGCGGGAAGTTAAACACGATCCTGTCGAATTTAACGAGTCCATCACCGTTTCCATCTCCAAATGAGTAGGTCTCTAGTTTCGTAGCATTTACGCCGTGTCGGACGTGAACTCCGCCATTGTGCAGCTCGTCCAGAATGCTGTGAGACTTTGGATACATCTCCATCAATTGATTCTCAGTGTCAAGTGATGTGACGGTCACGTTAATTTCTGATGCAGCGATGCGAGCACTGTTGGCGCGCAGGAACGCTCGCGAGTAGGAAAAGTTGCCATCTCCGACCACTAACACCTGACATCCTTGTTGGAGTTGCCCTAACGACGTCAAGTCACCGATATTGTTGCCATAGCTTGGAGAATCTGTTGCTAGTGATACTGAAGACGACATGGCCAGCTTGTTCCTGTAGTAGGGAGCTCCAGGACGCAGCAAGTTGCGTGCAATGGTGCTCATCGACGGGTGCTAACCAATTAGAGCACGTTAACTGTAAATAACATTTAACGGATATTAATTGCAGAAAAATGTTACTAACTCGATTTCTCAGCGGATATGGACGTGGAGATCACGTCGTTCCTCGCTCCTATGTGTGGCTACAGTGGTGAATTTAGGTGTTGTAGTGGTACCAGAGCATGGCAATGACAAGTGCGATAAGCGTAGGGCCAAGAAATGCCACCGTGACTCGTCCAGCCTGCGCAGTTGGGGCTGTTTCAGCTGGCAGTTGGTTCTGCTTGGGAAGCTTCGTGCCACTCTCCTTCTCCTTGGTCTTCAGACCGGTGGTGGTCTTCCCCTCCTCCTTCTCACGACGTTGCTTCAGCTGTAACACGCAACAGGTAGAAAGAACAGTGGTCAACAAAGCGTAAGCCCCTTTGTGATCACGTACGCCACCCTCACCGTCAGCTCGAGGTCGTCAATGGTCATGCGTAGCTGCCACGGCACTTGAATCTTCTGCTTCTCCAACTCTTCAATCAGTTGCTGACGGCAAGACAGGAAGGCCTTGTACTTGGCCACCACTTCTTCGCCAAAGTCGTCGTCGCGCTTGGCCTTTTGGTGCGCCGCTTGTAGCTCATCGTCCCGTGCATACAATTCACTCAATTTGTTACGGATAGCCTTTGACTTGCCCAGAGTCTCGAGCCCCTGCGTTAACAGAGATCCCCCTGTCATACTCTATCGCTTCTTAGACACTGAGGAGAAAGCCGAAATGAGACGCGTCATAATCGAGAAGACAAGTCCGAGTTGTAATCAAATCCAGTTTGTCAAGCACTTTATCAAATGATGGAAAGGCAGAACTCCATTAGCTTTGTGTCAAAATGAAATCAAAATGCTAACCTTCTCTTAATTACAAGCTGAGTCCGATAGCCGCGACGCACTGGATGAGCGATTCCTCATCTACGACACCGATATGGTGCAACTTTTTCACACAAAAGTGCCTACAGCTCCACAACATCATTGCGACGCTGGCCATACGTGTTACGGTCCTGAGTGATGTAGTGGTTGGCAGCCGAAGTACGACTGGCATCGTAAGTCTGCTGGCGATCGTCCTTCTCGTGTGTCGCCGAACGCAAGCGGATCTCGTCAGCGCTATTGTAGTCCACGGTGGCGTTACCCTGGACGTACGGGCTGTTGTTGTTCGTGTTGACGTTCGAGTATTGAGACTGGAGAACAGGCTGGCCTGACGGGATCTGGGGGTTGCTGGGGGCACGATCTTTGCGTGCTCCAGCGGGGGTCTCGTCCTTAAAGTAATCCTGCGCAGTCTGCTCCTCCTGGTCGTACGCAGCGTCGCGTTGCAGCTTCATCTTCTGCCAAAACGTGTACAGCGATCGGATCATGAGCAGAGCCAACACGAACAGATTAAGACCCACAATGGCCACCGAGATGCCGTTCTGCAGACTGGTGGGGAAGCCGTCACTGGTAGCGGCAGTGATCAGGAAGAACGTCAGCACGAGCACAGCGATCTTCATGATGGACACGAAACTCGTGGTGGTCTGCACGAACTTGGAATGGTGGGGCGACTGGATCTCCAGGTAGAAGAAGAACAGCACGTTCAACGCAAGGATAAGCGACACCTGCACTTTACCGGACATGCTAGCACAGCCAGTGATCACACCGGTTGTCAGTGCAAGCATCATCTTGGCGGCGAAGAAGTAGCGGTTCTTGAACTTGTACTCTTCGTACAGAGGACCATAACGCATGTTGACGGTCTTCTTCAGATGCTGCACTGTACCCACATCCGTGATCTCAGCCTCGTGCTTCTTGATGACAATGTAGCCATACACGAGAATACCAGCAGCCAAGAACAGAATAGCAGCGATAGCCAGTAGACACTTGGGGTCAGTGATACTCTCGTACTTGGTCGAGTAGTAGATTTGGAACGTGGCCGTCACACCGATAGTATACTGAGACAAGATAGCCACAAGCACCTCAAGACCGATCATCTTGTCGAAGAACTTGGTCAGGTATTCCTCACGAGGCATCATAAGACCGGAGAGCAGGTAGCCGATACCAAATAGACCCACCACGGACGCCATCACACAGAACACACCAGCCAGCGTCACAATGAACAGCATGTCTTCCTTGATGTTCAGCTGGCGAGAGTATCTCTCAATGCCAGTGAGTTGACTTGTGCTGCTGGAGCTGCCACTGCCACTTGCGCTTGAGCCCTCCAGACGACGACCGGAGACACTGCCACTGCTAGACTCACTGCCGCTGCCTGAACTGCTACCGTCCGACTCAGAATCGTCGAGCTTGCCGAAGGGTAGGAACGTGAACGCCGCGGGGGCCATTGCCTTACCGAACTGTGCCAGAGCCGATGACTTGCCGTCAAGCTGCAGCTGGTTAACTAGCACACCGAACTGGCAGATCTCGACCGTCGTAATGGCCATCGTAGAGCCTGCAGCTGCCAGCGAAGCACCGGCAGAGCTGACGCCACCCACAGCGGTACTGGCAATAGCAGCGATACCAGTAACAGCAACAGTCACACCAGCAACGCTCTTTGATGTGGCAGCCACCACCGAGCCAGTCGTAGTCGTGTTATCCTTGGTAATAACACCATCGGCCTCATCCTGTGCGCGCTGTTGCTTCTTGGCCGCGTCGGCTACACTTCCCGAGCTGTCTATGTCTACCAGCATAGCCGAGCACGTGCACGAGGAGAACGAGGACTCCGAAGAGTACGTGCACTGCTCCGAGTTCGACATGGTCGAGTTCGATAGGAACGAGGAGACAGTGGACGAACGTTCCTCCAACGCTGCGATGATGTCGCTGGTTAGGAACGACTCAATGCTCAAACCATCGTAAACTGACGACGAGATGCCGTTGTCAGCGCCGTAGACCCACGCGTTGTTCGTGCAAGCTGGAAATGAGCAGATAGAAACACACGTGGAACCTGAAGTAGAGCCCACGGAGCCGCTGTAAATCACGCAGCTAGAGGCCGAAACGGCCGAGTCCACGTCAATGCCGGAGCCACCACACGTCAGGCCGAGGGTGTCCCACTGGGAGTAGAAGGTGCTGTCGCAAGTCAGCACGTCCGATTCCGAGGAGCTAGAGCCCACCGTACCAGTTGTCGAGCTAGAACCTGCTGTCGTAGTAGTCGTCGAAGTCGTTCCGGTCGTCGAAGTCGTTCCGGTCGTCGACGAAGTGCCGGTAGTGCCGGTAGTGCCGGTAGTGCCGGTAGTGCCGGTAGTCGTTCCGGTAGTCGACGTCGTTCCAGTCGTGCCGGTTGTGGCTGTCGTGCCGGTTGTGGCTGTCGTGCCGGTCGTTCCGGTCGTACCTGTGGTCGAGCCTGTAGTGCCGGTAGTTGTAGTTGTAGTGGCCTGCAGCTTACGCACACCAAGCGATAAGGAAGCGGTGGTGCCTGCCGCAGTGCCGGACGATCCCGAAGACGTCGAGACCGTCGCCGTAGTATCCGTAGAGGGAGCAGTCGTCGCCGATCCCGTCGTTGTAGTAGTAGACGCACTTCCGGTGGTGGTACTAGGAGTCGTCGTGGTGGACGGCGAGGCTGTGGTGGTCGACGGGGTCTTAGTGGTAGATGAGGGCGTCGTAGTCGTCGTGGGGACGCCAGCACTGCCAGTAGAATCATCGCTGCCTGTGGTGGTGCCGGTGCCGGTGGAAGTGCCGCCGCTAGAGCCGGCAGTCGTGGAAGTAGATGAGCCTGAGGAGCTGCTACCAACGTCTGCGTTCTGTGAGCCTTGGCTGCCCGCGTCCGAGAAGTTGGTTCCCGATCCAGAGGACGAGGATGTGGCCTCGCTACCGCTGCCGCTGGAGGTGGACGACACCACCTTGGTGATGGGGTGTGTGAGCGTCGAAGTTGTCTTGCTCTGCACGGACACCGGGCACGTGGTGACGGCCGACGCCGTGTGCGCCGCCAGTGCCGCGCCCAGTAGCGCAAGCAGTCTCACGTTCATGCCTGCTTTTGGTTAGTTACTGTAGTGTACTCTTCCTCGCGCCGATAAGTGCCGCACGCAGGGAACGAGTGGAGCTTTCTCACCGTCGTCTGTGACTTGCCGAGGTAGAGAGAGAATGAGAGTTCGACTAGGCAACGGTCGTTTAGTGAATGGGGCAGAAAAAAGTCGCCAGTTTTTTCGCATACTGGAATCAAGTCAAAAAGGTTTGAGGAGAGCCTTCCTGCACGTCGCTGCCCTACACTCAGATATTGCGTGCCGCTGACGATCGAGCGAAAAGGAGCTTTTGAGAGTTGAGGCCGTTTTGTTGAGCTTTGACGCTGGCACAACCTTGCAAACGCCATCGCTGTGCACCGCACCGGAGCGAATCGCTGTATCGCTCCGAGCGATGCATGTAGCTGGATTTCCCCTATCAAGCTCGGCACCTATCAACCACCAGTTGCGAGTGATCGGCAATCATTGATCGCTCGGCGTCATTATGGGTGCCGATGTCACACTTTGTGGATGGGCGAGCAACGTGGACACCAATGTTGCGGTGCAAAAATTTGAGAAAGTGGTGTGGCGCACACATTTGGTCAAAGCGATCGAGCAACCTTCACGCGACCTTTTCGTAAGTGTAGCCTCATCCAGTGCGGTGAGAACTGTAGACGAGAATAAGAAGCATTTGAGTCCTACGGAAACGCCGATGTCCTGACTGTTGCTAGAAGCAAGTCCTTCCAAAGTACTGTTTACCTTAGCATCCCGTTGCGATATTCTTAAGAAGCATCGAGATATTAGTACTCATTCTTTATTTTTACTGCGTTCGTTTTCTCCAAAGTTCGAACCCTTTCTAGAAATGAGGAATATATGAAATTTGTAAGGGACAAGTTGAAGTGCCTCACTCGACACTATTCCACCCAAAATCTCACTTCAACTCGACTTGACCGGACCGACCGCCGTCGCTATGAAGACTCAACTGGCCGACTGAAAGCCGTGCAAGAACGGGAGATCGACGGTAAGAAGATGCGCACGACTTGGAACCGCCAGAATAAGGAGGACGAGGGTCAGCATGAATCGATCTGCTCAAGTGGCAGTCCAGAGGAGTTTGAGGCACTATGGCAGCAGACTCCATTTGGTGAGGCACAGAAGATGAAGGTGAAGGGCAATTACAGTCGGAGTCGGATGTTTGAGAGTGAGGTGGCGTCAACGGCAGCAGCGCTACAAGACACTTCTATGAAGGAAACACCAGTAGGAGAACCGAAAGCGTCGGTGACGAAGGAGAAGAGCGCATCCACGGAGAAAGATAAGATGAACGATAGCGAGACAAAAGATAGAGAGAATCTTTAGTTAAAGTAAAAAAAATAAAAGTCTGTTTCCGTCCTTGTTCATTCACCATTTTCTATTGAAAACCGAAAGCTTGTAGGAGTGGAGGGCGAAGGTCGGGCGAGGAAAACATAAGTATTGTATTGTAAACGCGTTTCGCGAGCCGTCTCGCCACCGTAGTGGGTCAACTTCCGCATGCGTCGGGTTATCTCTCGTACTCTACGGTTCTCTCATCTCTCGGCCAGAGTCCGTTAAGCGGTGTGTGTGTGCAATTAGCGCCTCTGTTAAGTCCTTCCACCCTGCACGATCATGGGCGCAGAGACGTAGGAGGTAGAGATCTGGTGCACGTTGAAGTCGGTGACCTGCAGAGAGTGTCTGGAGGTCGGCATCAAGGACCAGCGGGAGCGTGAGTCGTTGTCTGCAGGCATACCCGCGTATCGCTTCATGTCAGCATACTTCAGCCCAAGCGTAGCTGGAAAATGGCGAGGCAGACAACGACCTGCTGGTCTGCGAAGAATGTCTCCAGCGACTACAAAGAGATAGTATCGAAGTGGGGTCGTCTTGGTTCGAAAACATAAGTAGAGATAGCTTATTGGCCTTCGCGATGAAATATTACTGTACCACCGCGATACAAAGTACGATAGTTTAGTAAACATGCCAATCGAAACTTACCCAGTAACTTTACCTAATCGTCTCGAAAAGTGAATTGACAATAATGGCAGGCAAATCAACGCCCTCGACAACTCTGCGCCGCAATGGGGCGCGTATCCGCAAGGCTCTCGAAGTGTGTGACCTTGCCGAGTATGCGCAACGGCTGGTGCGTCGTTCGTCGCCTCTGCGTGTGCTCGGCCTGGACGTCAACACCAACAGCACAGGATTCGCCGTCGTGACGGAACGTGGGCGCGTGTGTCGCTGGGGCCACATCCCCACTGCCCAATTCTCCAGCGCCGACGTCATGCAAATCGGTGGTGCCGTCGATGAGTTCCTAGCCAACGTCCACGCCGCCGAGCTGGAACAACAACCCGACGCTCAATGGGTCGTGGGCATCGAAGCGTTCATGCGAATGTTCCGCTCTGGTCGCTTCCACAACGCCGGCATTTTCCAGCTAGCACAGCTCAACGGCATCGTGTCCTTCGCGTGTTGGAAGCGCTTTAATGTGCTGCCATTGCACACCCACCCATCGGCTGCTCGTGGATTCTTCGGTCTTAGTGCACCGACGACGAAGAGCAAGAAGAACAGCGTCAAGCACCAGGTCATGGGCTTCTTGGAAAAGCAGGAGCCTGAACTCACGCAGGCAGCAGGTCAATACACGAAGACGTCCGAAGCACTTCCGAGCTTTGAACGGATGCGTACAGGAGCGCTGGCCGACTCAGCATTCGACATCGCCGACGCCTACGTGATCGCAGCGTATACGCGTTGCGTTCACTTCCAGACGCAGTTACAGGTACAAGAGCCACAACTGACCGAGAAATTTTCTGATCGATACCTCGACCTGACGTACAAAACTGCAGCTAAGACGAAGAAGAGCTCGTCAGAGATGGAAGCTCTGAAAACTATGACCGAAAAGGAGAAGCTAACGTATACGCGTGACTTGTTCACTTTTGGCTTAGAGAACTGGTTCAAAGAGCACAACGAGTGCTTCTTACTGCACGATTTAAAGAAGATAGACGAAGACACGTGTTAGATAACAATGGTCGTGTTGATGACTGTGCTTCTTAAGTCTACTCCACGGAATACTCAACGCATGAGGCTCGCACACTGCTTTCCCCACGCGAACTTCATGCTATTTTTTTTTTTTGTGATAATGCGCTTAGTGGAACTCGTGCACGTCCGTCCACGCGTCTTCCTCTTTCTCGCGCTTGTAGTAGTCGAACAGACTGTCCGGCTCGAGGCCAAGCATGGGCTTGTTCTTGTGGATAGCCATGGCCTCCACGAAGAGCTGCACCAGACTAATGTTGGTCAGCAACGGGATGGAGAAGTCCACCGCCGTACGACGGATCAGGTAGTTGTTCTCCGTCTGCTGGCTCTGGTTGTTGGGCAGGTTCACCACCAGATCGATCTTGCCGTCCTTGATCAGGTTCAGCGCGTTGTTTTCGCTGTCGCCATCCGACGGGAAGTCCACCTTGGTCGACGGGATGTCATACTTCTTCAGATACGCGTGGGTCTTCTCTGTCGTGTAGAGGTTGTAGCCCAGCTCGTGCATCTTGTACGCAGCGTGCACAAATTCCTCCGAGAACTTGTCCTGCATCGACAGCAGGATGTTCTTCTCCGGCAGCTTGAAGTTGGACGAGATCAGCGCCTTCAGAAACGCTTCGTGGCGGTTCTTACCGAAGCACGCAACCTCACCGGTCGACGCCATCTCGACGCCAAGCAGCGGGTCAGCGCCACCCAGACGAGTGTACGAGAACATGGGCGACTTGATGCCAACGTAGCCCTCCGGACGCTTGGGGCCATCAAGAGGAGGCAGGTTGTCGTTCTCCGTCGAGTGACCCACCATCACCTTCGTGGCGGCGTTGATAAAGTCGGCACCCGTCGTCTTGGACACGAACGGGAACGAACGCGAGGCACGCAGGTTGCACTCAATCACGCTCACATCAGCACCCTTGGCCAAGAACTGCGCGTTGAACGGACCCGAGATGTTGAGCGCCTTGGCGATCTTCTCGGCGTTACGCTTGATCTGGTTGGTGTAGAACGAGCTGGCCTGCACAGGCGGCAGGACCAGAGTGGCGTCACCACTGTGCACACCGGCGTTCTCAACGTGCTCTGAGATGGCTGCAGCAATCACCTTGCCATCCTTCGCCACAGCATCAAGCTCCAGCTCCTTCGCACCTTCCACGAACTTGGTGATCACAACGGGGTGGTCAGCAGACACGGCAACGGCCTGGTTCAGCACGTTATCCAGTTCGTCGAACGAGTAGGCAACGTTCATGGCAGCACCACTCAGCACGTACGACGGGCGCACCAACACGGGATATCCCACGCGCTCTGCGAATTCACGAGCAGCAGCGTGGCTCGTCAGCTCCTTCCAGGCAGGCTGAGGCACACCAGCTTCATCCATCAGCTTCGAGAATTTGTAGCGATCCTCAGCGCTGTCAATCATCGTCGGGTGCGTGCCCAGAACCTTCACGCCAGCCTTGTGCAGCGGCAGTGCCAGGTTGTTCGGGATCTGTCCGCCCACGGAGACCACGACACCTTGCACGCCTTCACGGTCGTTGACATCCATCACACGCTCCTTCGACAGCTCCTCAAAGTACAACTGGTCACACTCATCGTAGTCCGTGCTCACCGTCTCGGGGTTGTAGTTGAGCATCACAGCGCGGTGGCCGAGCTTGCGCAGCGTACGGATGCAGCTCACAGCGCACCAATCGAACTCGACAGAGCTACCAATACGGTAAGCACCGCTACCCAGCACCATCACACCGTCGTTCGGATCCTGCGCCGCCACATCGTGCTCCGTACCGTTGTACGTCATGTACAGGTAGTTGGTCTGAGCCGGGTACTCAGCAGCCAGCGTATCAATCTGCTTGACGGCCGGCACGATGCCAAGCTCCTTGCGCTTAGCACGCACGCCGTCGTCCGTGCAGCTGAACATGCGAGCAAGCTGACGGTCGGAGAATCCGAGCTTCTTGGCCTCCACGATCTCCTCACCAGTCACCTCGTTCAGCTTCTTACCCGTCAGGTTCACGTCGCAATCGCAGATAGCCTGCAGACGACTGAGGAACCACGTATCGATCTTGGTGATCTCGTGTACCTGCTCAATCGACAGCTGGCCAGTCTTCAAGGCCTGCGCGATCTGGTAGATACGACGGTCCGTGGGTTTACCAAGCGCCTTCACGAGCTCATCGTGCGATAACTCGTCGTAACGCGGCTCGAAGCCTTCGTTGGAAGGCTCCACCATACGCAACGCCTTTTGAATTGCCTCCTCGAAGGTACGGGCGATCGACATGACCTCACCGACACTCTTCATGGACGAACCGATCTCAGTGCTGACGTTGTCAAACTTGGCCAGATCCCAGCGCGGCATCTTGGCAACACAGTAGTCCAGCGACGGTTCGAAGCAAGCCGTCGTGCTCTTGGTCACCGAGTTCTTCAGGTCCGGCAGGTTAATGCCCAGAGCAAGCTTAGCAGCCACGAAAGCTAACGGGTAGCCCGTGGCCTTGGAGGCCAAAGCACTCGAACGCGACAGACGCGCATTCACCTCGATAATACAGTACTCCTCCGACTCCGGGTTCAATGCGTACTGGATGTTACACTCACCGACAATACCAAGATGACGCACGACCTTGACGGCAGTCTCACGCAGCATGTGGTATTCACGGTTAGACAGCGTCTGCGAAGGCGCAATAACGATCGATTCGCCTGTGTGGATGCCCAGAGGATCGAAGTTCTCCATGTTGCAGACCGTCAGACAGTTGTTGGCAGCATCACGCACCACCTCGTACTCGACTTCCTTCCAGCCCTTCATAGAGCGCTCCACCAGGATCTGAGGACTGCCCGAGAAGGCCTGCTTGGCCATCTTACGCAGCTGAGCTTCGTCCTCGCAGATACCCGAGCCAAGACCGCCAAGAGCGAACGCAGAACGGATCATCACGGGGAATCCGATGTGGTAGGCTGCCTTGACTGCGTCCTCCACAGACTCCACAGCTTCACTCTGAGCAATCTTCTCGTTAATCTCGGCCAGCTTGTCGTTGAACAGTTCACGATCCTCAGTGTAGTTGATCACATCGATCTGTGTACCCAGCACCTGCACGCCGTACTTCTTGAACACTCCACGCTTGTCGAGCTCCACACCGCAGTTAAGCGCAGTCTGGCCACCCATCGAGATAAGGATACCATCAGGTCGCTCGCGCTTGATAACCTGCTCCACAAACTCGGGGTTCACCGGGAGGTAGTACACGTTGCTAGCCTGAGCTTCGCTCGAGCGGTCAATGTTGGTCTGCACAGAGGCAATGTTGGGGTTGATAAGGATCGTCTCGATGTTCTCCTCCTTCAGAGCCTTAATGGCCTGCGAGCCAGAGTAGTCGAATTCACCGGCCTGGCCAATAGAGAGACCACCAGAGCCAAGCACCAGCACCTTCTTCACCGTCGGGCGTTCAATGTGGGGACGCTGCACCAAACTCTTGATCGGTCCCTTCTCCTTGTTGCGAACAGCGTCAAGGAACGTGTCGAACAGGAATTCCGTGTCCGTGGGGCCACCAGCGTGTTCCGGATGGAACTGCGCAGTGAAGTAGGGCTTAGACTTGTGGATGATACCTTCGTTGGTACCGTCGTTGAGGTTCACGAAGAGCTCCTCCCAGTCGCTGGGCAGAGTCTTGCCGTCCACGGCGTAACCGTGGTTCTGGGCAGTGATGTAGCTCTGGCCGGTCTTGAGGTTGTGCACGGGCTGGTTCTGGCCACGGTTACCGAACGGAAGCTTGTACGTGGTGGCACCGGCGGCCTGACTGAGCAGCTGGTTACCCAGGCAGATACCGAAGATAGGCTTGACGTCGTCACCCTGAAGGGCCAACGCCTTCTTGAGCTGGGCCGTGGTCTCCTTCATGATGGCCGGATCACCGGGACCGTTAGAAATGAAGAGACCGTCGTACCAGCCGATCTCGGACGAGATGTCGTGGTTCCAAGGCACGCGCTTGACCTCGGCGCCACGCTTGACGAGCTCGCGGATGATGTTGTACTTGATACCGCAGTCCACGGCCAGGATCTTAAGCGGGTTACCCTTGCCGTAGGTGATGACCTCCTTGGTGGAGACAAGCGAAGCCAAGTTGGCCTCGTTGACATCCACAAGGTTGGGCTTGTCGCTGCCCTCGACAATGATGCGGCCGGCCATGGCACCGTGCGCGCGGATCTTCTTGGTGATGGCTCGAGTGTCAATGCCAGCGATACCGGGGATACCCTCGCTCTCGAGCCACTCAGACAGTGACTGTGCAGCGTTCCAGTGGCTGTGGTGGTTCGAGTAGTCCTGCACGATCATACCGGCTGCGTGGATGCGGTCGGATTCAATGTTCTTGTTGAGACCAAACTCATCCAACGCCTTAGTGTCAGGCACACCGTAGTTGCCGATCATGGGGAAGGTCATGTTGAGGATCTGGCCCTTGAAAGACGGGTCCGTAAGAGCCTCCGGGTAGCCCACCATGCCCGTGGTGAAGACCACTTCACCGGCCATGGACTTCTTGGCACCGAACGACACACCGTGGAAGCGCGTGCCATCCTCAAACTCGAGTACAGCGGGCGTCTCGAAGCGCGGTGCATTGCGGCGATCAACTTTCTCGCGCGCGGACACCAGCAGGCGGTTGCCACTGGCCTTGTGCAGCGGCACACGGCGCTTTACCGAGTGCGACAGGCGAAGCATCCCGTCGGTTGATCAAAACACTCGGTTAAAGCGACAAGAGAGGGGGGAAGCGGTGGGGCGTGGGGCCTCTTGTCCGCGGCGCTTCCGTTTGGGAAATGGCAGGATCGCGAGTCAAAGGGCAGAGCTGAAGAGACGGCTTTTACAAGATCTCTTGAGTACGTGGCCGTCGTGCATAGAAATTGCAAGATGCGGAGCTCGCAAAAAGAAGCCAAGCTACGGGGGATAAATCAAGGGCAGAGACCGGGCTTAGGCACACAACAAAAACGAGCCACGGGATCTGACCAACAGCAACGGCAACTTGGTTGCTTGGCGTACACATGTACACAGGCTATGGAGGTCACCAGCAAGAACTCGACAGAGCTCATTCGTAGCGATTCTCCTGGCACTACAGCTCGGTGTACAAGTAAAGCAACGAAGATGCAGTTTTTTTTGTTGAGTAGCCTGCGATGTGTTGCATTTCAGCTTGGAAAGAAGCACTGTGGATCAAAGTTTGGTGCTCACTTTGGCGCTCCGCAGGGCCTTCGTTCTCTATTGGGATACAAAATGCATGTAGCTCCTGTAATTCTGCGTGACGCGTGCCGTACAGAACTCAGCGCGTACAAACCTCCGCCTCTACGCCCTTGCCGCCAGAAGAAGTTTCACTGGGCCTGGAGTTCCATCATCACGATGTTGAGAGGCGGACGAGAATTGGTCTGCGCCATTCATCCAGCTTCGAAAGGAGGATGGGCAGCTGGTCCAAAGTACGCGGCCGGGGCTTTGAATTCGGAGACCGCGCACCTATCTCCCGCTAGCAGCCAATCACACGCATGCAAGCAGCTCTTCTGCGAACTCCTGGTTGGTCTCCTCACTTCTGGCTCAAACCGCACTTAATTAATTTGTGTGCACATAAATCTCAACATTAGTATTATTCTACTACTATACATTTAACTATTAACATTTAGTATCACAATACATTTTGAATAATATATATTTTGCTATTATTAAGTAATACTGTCGTGTATACCATTAGAAATATATTACATTTATTATGACAACTTTAATACAATTAAAATAAGAAAGTCGTGATGCGCAGCTCGCAGCTACTTGTACGCTGATAGTTTGCGCTATCTTTCCATTTACTTTCCCGTATTCGTTCACTACATGTCCGCACATGCAACCAGCTTACTCACATGTCAGGTAACGCTCAATTCTTCGCAAAATAGTTGCAAAGAGATCCATGACTTTCAAGTCCTCGCACACGTCCTCGAAGTAGAGAAACAGCTCATGAGAAAAGATAATACCCTATACATGCTGTACCTAGCTTTTGAGTCGTCCAATATAAGATATCCAAAGATTTACCAGAGATGGGACTGTCACAATGTTCTAGGTCTTCGCAGCGCAGCCCTCCTTGGTCTGCACAGCACAGCAAAACTCAGATATTTTGCCATGCCAACGTTATAGTGATACTGATAGTAGTAGGTTTTGGAACTTGTTTGAGCGGGAACCGCTGTAGCAGAATTTGAAAGAGAGACTTGCGTTCTATCCGGACGCGAAACTAATCCTGTTCGGATGGCCACATACTTTTTGAAGGTGATCTGAAGGTTAATAACGCGAGAGAGGCGCTCCAAGAGTGTGTTTTGCCAAAAGGTGAAGAATGCCTAACCGTCAGCGTTTGGCTTAGAGCTCAAACAGAGCGTCCCGCTAATTACGATTTTTAAAGATTCCGTGCGAGAAGTGACATCCGCACCACGAATATATTTCGAGCCTATCGGGACTAACAGCAGCCGCGAATTCCTGTTGGATCTCCTGTCGTCTGCTTCAAACCGCTCATAATTGATTTTGTGTGTTGAACTCAAATTTATTCATCTAATACTGTATTCCATTGTGTATTACAGTTGCGTGAAGTAAAAAAAATCACCTCGAAGAATTTTGAAATACTATACTATATTAGTCCTAAGTATTACTTTGCCCTTTAAGTACTGTATAAATGATAACCACTACTTCACCAGCGGTTGTCTACGTACACCGCACACTCGAAGAGTCCTTCCTTTGCAGCGATCTTCGTCACTACAGCACCAAGAATGTGGCGCTCCGTGGCCAAGCAGATGCCGGTGCTGAACCGTGCCGCGGCGCGTAGCTCGCAGGCCTTGGCGATGACTGTCACCTCTCGTGCGTGTGCGACACCTTTTGCCTCCGTGGCCCAGCCAGCCTTGTCCGCGTCGCTACAGACCCGCACGCTGTCGTCCAAGGCCAGCGACGATTACGCACTCAACCTTGCCAAGGTCCTGGCCCCGGAGGCCACACTTGAAGAGTTCAAGAAGCTGTACCGCACACCTGGCGCCAAGCACACGACGGTGATCAAGATCGGCGGCGACGTGATCATACACGAGCTGGAGACGCTCATCGAGTCGCTGCGTTTCATGAAGGACACTGGTCTCTTCCCCATCCTCGTGCACGGCGCCGGCCCGCAAATGAACGCTGAGCTGGACAAGCAAGGCGTAGAACCTCAGTACGTGGGTGGCAACCGTGTCACGGACCAGAAGACACTCGACATTGCTCAGAAAATCTTTGTCGACACCAACGCCACGCTCGTGGCCGCCCTCAATAAGGCCGGTGTGCCGGCCAGAGGCATCACCAGCGGCGTTATCCAGGCCGATTTCAAAGACAAGGACGTCTATGGCTTCGTGGGCGAGGTGAACAAGATCCACGGTGACCCGGTACAGGCCGTCATTGACGCCGGTGAGATCCCCGTGCTATCTTGTCTGGGTGAGAGCGCCAATGGCCAGACACTTAACATCAACGCCGATGTGGCCGCTCGTCAGCTGGCCCTCAACCTTCAGCCACTCAAGACCATCTTCGTGAACGCCAAGGGAGGTTGGATCGAGGACGACGGCACCAAGCTCAAGACGATCAACATGGCCAAGGACTACGAACGCATGGCTGCCCGTGACTACACTGGCCGTCAGGGTACGCTCCTCAAGCTGAACGAGATCAACACTCTGCTCCAGGGTCTGCCGTCGACCTCGTCGGTGGTTCTCACGTCGGCGTCGGAGCTTATGCGCGAGATCGTCAGCAAGAAGAGCGCGGGTACGACGTGCATCAAGGGCGAGAAGCCCGCTGCTAGCGCTAAAAACACGGCCAAGGTGTCTGTTCCGCGTGGCCCTAACGGCAAGTACCGTGTAGGTCTGCTCGGCGCTCGTGGATACGTTGGCCGTGAGCTCATTCGTGTGATTGGCCGTCACCCGGAGCTTGAACTAGTGTGTGCTAGCTCTCGCGCGCTGGAAGGCGAGAAGGTGCTGGATGTTGCGTCAGTTCCTCCTCTTAACCCGCACACGAAGCTGCCAGCCAAGCCGGTGGAGGACTTGAAGCTGAACATCGACCCCGAACTCAAGTTCTGCGAGCTTGGACTGGACGGTATCCCGTCCTCACCGTTTGGCGAGAGCGTCGACGTGTGGGTTTTGGCTCTGCCGAACGGCTACTGCGAGGATTACGCCACGGCTCTGGACGCACTCCGCCGTAAGGACAAGATCATCATCGACTTGAGTGCTGACCAGCGCTTTAATGCTGAGTGGACGTACGGCCTTCCGGAGGCTCCAGGTGGTCGCACGCGGCTGCAGGGCGCCACGCACATTGCCAACCCGGGCTGCTATGCCACTGGCGCGCAGGTCGGATTGATGCCACTGCTTGGTGGTAAGCCTCAGGTGAGCGGCAAATTGATCGACGAGAGTGTTCCGCCCCACGTGTTCGGCATTTCGGGCTACAGCGGTGCTGGCACGAACCCTTCTGCGGCCAATGACCTGAACAAGCTTCAGAACAACATCATTGCCTACAAGTCTGTGAACCACATTCACGAGAACGAGGTCAGCCACCAGCTCGGCACGCCCGTTCGGTTCATGCCGCACGTGGCCCCGTATTTCCAGGGCATCCACCTTACGCTGTCTGCTCAGCTTGCTGACAATGGGCTTATTACATCGGCGAAGCAGGCAGAAGAGCTTTACCACGAGTTTTTCGCGAACGAGGCTTTGGTGAAGGTCAAGTCGGACATTCCGTTCGTCAAGGACAACGCGTACCACCCGCACGTGGCTGTGGGCGGCTTCCAGCTGGACCAGGACACCGGCCGTCTTGTGGTTATTGCCACCATCGATAACCTCCTCAAGGGTGCAGCTACGCAGGCAGTGCAGAACATTAACGTTGCTCTGGGTATCGATGAGTACTCTGGCATTGACCTTGAGTAAGAGAATCTTTCAAGTCCTCACCATTTTGATCAGCTTAGTTTCATTCAGTTCAGTTATTCTTTGAACACCTGCCAAATAACAGCACAACGATGAAACAAGCCATTTTTTTTCAATTTTTTTTACTCTTTTTTTCGCTGGAAGTTTTCGCGATACTTTATGTTTTTTGCAACTTCTACAATGTACAGAGCCTCTGTGACAGAGGACTGTATCAGTGCCTACAACACCCCGCACGACGCAAATCATTGGTTTTACATTTAGCGACACCAAGAGCAGATCCTTGGGTAAATTTTTCGTAGTGACCGTGTGGCGATGGCTACTAGTACTGGAGGATGGGATCGCCGACGCGGTCGATGATGGGAACCGTGCACTTGAGGTCGAACACCTTGCTGAGTACTACTTTAAACACTTTCTGCACGTTGATGGAGTGCGAGGCCGACGTAAAGATCAACGGCGCCTTCATGGCCTTAGCAAACTTGCGAGCCTAGATCGACATAATCATGACACATTCAGCATCGCGAAAAAATAAAACGTAAAAGAAAATTACCACCAACACGCACCTGTTTTGTGATATCTTCCTGCTCTTCCGCGGCAAAGTTGGCGAAGTGATCATACTTCATCCCCACTAGGAACGGAAACGCATTCTGGTCAATTCAGAAGTGAGTTAGATAAACAATAGAGCCCTGCAAGCCTCTGTCAATGCCGCACCTTGTTGATGGAGCGCACTTGGCGATACCACTCCTTGATACTTGTAAGTGTGGCCTTCCGGGACAGGTCGAACATGAAGAGGATGGCGACTGCGTCGTTGCACACGAGCGGCAGCATGCTGATGAACTCGCGGTGGCCACCCAAGTCCCAGATGCTGAACGTAATCTCCGTATTGCGCAACGCAATGGTCTTCTCCATGAAGTTGACGCCCAGAGTGTGGATGTAGTCCTCGTCGAACTTGCCTTCGACGTATTTGACCATGAGGCTCGTTTTACCCACCTGCGCATCGCCCACCATTCCCACCTTGACGACCACGTTATTGCGCCCAGATCCACTGCCACCAGCCGACGCTCCGCCTGCAGGACCAACGCCTCGCGATGGCCGCTCCACTCGGCTCGCAGCGCTGCGAGCGTCTTCTCGTTGCTTTTCCTCCATCTCGCTGCTCGTGCTTTTTGCTTAATGCGTTGGGGATAAGCAACTGACGTGATGTCACTAATTAAAAAAAATGTGTCACTAAAATTTCGAAATGAAAACATGAAACGGACACAAAATGATGTGCACGACATAAACATTTAAGCATGGAAGGCACCAATGGTATTCCCTTGTTCACTAACTAATGACGGTTTGGTGTTGCGCTTGCAAGCTGCAGATGTCATCCGTTTACAAACTCCTCGATCCATTACGTCATATCCCCTGGTGAACTCTGCAGTTTAGCACTACCATGTAAAATTTGAAAGCAACGCTACCACGAAACATACGTCAACCTTAAATTTTCTATTAAAAAAAATGCATCTTTAAATATTATCATACTCAACCACTTCTCCTTTACTTCGCCTCGTCGTCGTTCTTAAACATAGCTCTGTCACTCTTCTCTGTTGATGATTTCGGCTTCTCCATCAGTGCTTCCTCCATTGTGGCATGCTCCAGTGCTGCTGTCGTTAACGTCACCTCTCTCTTCAACATCCGACTCGGACTGCAATTGCCCTTTCACCTTCATCTTCTGTGCCTCATCAAATGGAGTCTGCTGCCGTAGTGCCTCAAACTCCTCTGGACTGCCACTTGAGCAGATCGATTCATGCTGACCCTCGTCCTCCTTATTCTGGCGGCTCCAAGTCGTGCGCATCTTCTTACCGTCGATCTCCCGTTCTTGCGCGGCTTTCAGTCGGCCAGTTGAGTCTTCATAGCGACGGCGGTCGGTCGTGACTCGACGGCCTTGGTCATCCACTACCGATGAGCTGCTGAATGAATATGATGAGGTGTGGCCGTCTGCGTTTTTCTTGGGTGCCACCATTCTCTCGGCAGTGGGGGTGACATTGTTCGAGTGTTTGCGAAGCTGCTTGTCGGGATTCTTGTTCTTGTTGCGTCGTTTCGCAATGCCATCTCCAGTCCTACTCGTCTTCTTGGAGGAGTTCGCCTTGCTTGAAGTCTCACTCGTCTTATTTTCATCATCGACGTCCATATCGGTGCTTGTGTCGGTGTCCGAATTGGTGTTAACAGCCTTCTTGGCGTCCATAAATTCCTGGTCACTGTTTTCTCCCGGAGTAACCTGAGGGACGGCATCCAACTGGAACGGTGTTGACTTGTACTTGCGCGCCACTACCGGCAAGTCCACGAAGAAATCGTCGTCGTCATCCGAGTTATCTTCATCTTCTACGCCCATGTACTTTGGTTCTGCTTACACTGCTCGGCGGGTGTAGAACGGGAAATGCGGACGCATCATCATGTCGCTCATCTGCTCGAGCTCCATCATGGACTGTTCCAGCGAGGACATAGGGTACCAGAAGCGAGGTCGCACGAGATCCCACGAGCTGAACATGGTTGAGAGAGTGTGTTTGGGTGGTTGCTTCGTTGTTCGTTTACTTGCGTTGGTTGTAGAAAATTCGTCAATGACCGTGTGAAAGTATCAGTTGTTGCCAGACGGCGGTCAAGTCGAGTTGAAGTGAGATTTCGGGTGGAATAGTGTCGAGTGACGCACTTCAACTTGTCCCTTACAAATCTTCATATATTAACCACACGATAGGTTTCTAGAAAGGAGTCAAAAATTCTGGATCATTTCATGTACTGAGAATATGCTAATGCAACTGGTCTGGAAAGCAACTAGTCAGGAAATTGGATAAGCTCCTGCCTTAAAAGCTTCGTTGTTTCCTGTTACGTTACGGCCAAAGGCTCACAATTACTTCATGAAGTACACAAAAGCAAAAATATCCCTGTCTAAAATTTTATTTACTAGCGCTCTAGGCTTTCACCTGCATGTTCTATCTCTTTTTCTTGCCTTTTCGTCTAGATGACGATGATGACGAGGTATTTTCCTTAGCTGCTGACTTCGATTCGATCTCGATCGTTCCGCCCTGCAACAAATGAAGAAACGGTTAGATGAATACAGCGATAGCAATAGCAGGGAAGACACACCATAATGTCCTCGCGGTGAGCACTCTGCTCGACCTTGTTCTGGGTGTCGAGATAGAACATGAGATCACGCACTTGACCCTCTAGATCGCCAATGCGCAGCGCAGTCTCCTGTTCAATTCGTGCGTTTTGCTCTTCTAACAGCCGCACACGCTCCTTCCACTGCTTCTGGTTGTCGATCAGGGACTTATTCAGCTCTCTGCGTCACAAAAACATTCAGTTGGGAAACTTCTACACATATAACTCTGCATGCACTCCTCACCTGACAAACGTCAACTCCTCCTCGAGCTTCTTGGTCTTTTCCACTAGAGTTGTGTTTGCCTTTTTCAGATGCTTGCGTTCATGCTCGTGTGCATTCAGCAACTGCCGGCTCTCGCCTTCTTCCACACGTGCAAGCAACCGTTCGTAGTAGAGGCGTTGCTCCTCTAATTGACTAGTACAGACAAAAGTATTAGACATACATAGGTCATTCGCCAACCGACTAACACATATATCCTACCTTTTCAGGAGGAAGTTGTACTCAACTGCAAGCTTCTCGAGTTTGCGGTGTTCCCCTTCTTCTTCTTCGGCAGAGGTGGTGGGTGGAGTTTGCGAGCGCTCACCGCTAAGATTGTTTGGACTCGGAAACTCGACGAATTTGCCGTCTTGCTTGTTCAAAATCAGTCGGTGCACATATCCATCACCGGCATAGTCCCACACGCGCTGCGTCTCCAACTCCAGTGAATATGTGTGCAGAGTTTCTTGATAATGCTGTTTTGCATGCTCGCCCGAGTAGCGACCACAGCCCACATGACCACAGATCAGGCAGATCCAAAGGTGTTCGGCTGTGCCACACACTTCACACGATGAGCCAATGTCTCCGTGGCTGTACCGACATACAGGGCAGCTCGATCCTTCCCATCGAAAGAGGCAGTCACAATGGAACGAGTGGTTGCACAGCGTCGTCAAAATGCCCGACGCTGACGCGTCCAGCCTATCCAGACATACCGCACATGTCGGGATCTCAGTCATGCCTGCGGGTGGGGGAGGGAATAGCTTCCTGATCTGTGCGTTGCTAGCTCTTCTCTCTGATCGCGGACTCGACGGCATTGGAGCAGCAGTGTCCTCTCCATCAGTGTGTTTTTCCTCCAACGCATCACAATCTGGGTCGTCTTCATCTATTACTGGGTCAAACTCAATGCTCCTCACAAACACAATTTTGCAACGCTCCTGTTCGATCGAATTGAAGTACTTGCCATTATGGACCTGGTCACAAATAAGAAAATGGGATACACAAAATTAACATATGAACCACGATATTAGCGACAGTGATATAGTGGAGTTTGTCACTCTCATACCTGAAAGAATTGGTCCGCTCTTTCTTGTGAATTGAATTGCATGAGCACCATACAGTTGCTGCGCTCTGGGTCCTTCAAAATGCGCACGAGCGCGATATCCTCCCGAAAACTGGCCAGGAACTCGAGAATCTCCACAGGTGACATATGCGACGGCACTGTAACTACGCAGACCAACGTGCTACGCTCATTGGGCAGTTGTTGGCTACCCCCAGACGATGAAGATGACGAGTACGGCTTGTCCGCCCGGTAGAAACGAAGCTTGCCCGTGGTCTCGCGCACTTGCGGGTTGCCAGCCAGGAAGGATGCACCTTGTAAATCTTGTGCGTCGTCGAGCGGTGGCTCTTCGGCCTTGGCCTCCTCTTCCTCGGCCATGTCGGCAGCCTCCACTCGGATCTGAAACATGTCAACGACGAAGGATGAAGGAATTGAAAAATTGAAAAAGGTGGATATTTTTCTGTGTTGCGGGATTGTATTTTGTGATACTGTACATGTACCTAAAGACCAAAATTTTGCGAAATGTGAGGTGGTACCATTTTTTTTGCTTTAAACTTGCTCGAAGCTGACGAGGTTCGCGAAGCGAATTAGGTGCAAAAGATGATTTCGCGCCACTGGTCTATACAAGGACAGTAATGGCGGCCAGTAGCCGCGCTACATGAATTCATGAATTATAGAGGCATTAGCAAACTGAGCCGGTGACTTTTTGCAGGTGAATCAATGTGCTGTAGTTGATGTTACACGTATCCTCATGTCGATTGAGAGGGTACGAACTCGCTGACCTGTCTTCACTACAACTGAGCAGGATCAGGAATTTCGTCAGATTTTGTAGAGGACTCGATGCCGACTTGGACATAATTCCCGTAGAAGATTATACCAGAGTCATATACATTCAAGGAAACTTCACAATGGTGAATGCATATACGCCTTATACATGGCGTCCACGCGATGCATTTGCACAACATTTCGTTGTGCTATTCCAAAAGCTGCGTTGACTCACCCTGGCAGATTTTGAGTTTTCGAATAGTCCTAGATTTTTGTACCCAGTGGTAATTTCGACAAAGCAGCCATCACCTCTTTTTGTCCCACACAAAACTCGCTCACTTTGCAAACAGTCGAGCTAAAAGCACAGTGAAGCGTCTGAGGAAGGCAAGGGAGAAGGAAGGAGAAACAACGACGCCGACAGGCATCCAAGCGTCATGTTTAATCAGCCGTACGTCTGATACTCTACCTCGCTCCGCCCTCGCCTCCCAGCCATCTGATCGTCTCTTTTTGCGTGCAGGTACACAAGCGAGGCTGTTCCCGTCCAGAGCGCACCGGAAGTGAACCCCATCAAGCCGTAAGCTTAAGCAATCTACATCACCTCATGTGTACTTCACTGGCACTAACTTGTTGTTTATTTGACTGCAGAGACCAGAAGAACGTCGAGGCCAAGGTTGGGTGCCAGGACTGGCCGTTTGCGCTGCTATTCGTGCTAAATGTGGGAGTTATCATCGCATTGATGGTCCTCTGGGGCGTTGATACGGTCACGGATCCGGAAAACAACTCAAGCGAGCTGATGTCGGGCGACGACACGAAGGTTGTGGTGGGTATCGCTGTGGGCATGGCCGGCGTGTCGATGGTGCTGGCATTGCTGATGGTGAAGCTCATTGTCGCCTACGCGCGGGTCATGATCCTGTTCGTACTGTGGTTCAACGTCGGCATCTCGTTCGCCTTTGCGGCCTTTGGATTCATCATTGGCAACATTTTCATCGGCATTATTGGCCTCCTTATTGCCATGCTGAACCTCTGCTACGCGCGTGCGGTGCAGCATCGCATCCCGTTCGCAGTCGCCAACTTGCGTGTGGCTGAGGGGGCTATTTCCAAGCATGGATCGACGTATATCGTGTCTCTTGTTTTTACTATCGTGCAGATTGGCTGGGTCGTGATTTGGGCCATGGCACTGCTGGGCGTTGCGAACGAAATTGCTGAGAACAACCCGAGCTCTACAAGCAACAACACCAATACGTCCACCAGATCTACCTACAAGCAATCGGGAGGATCGTACGTCGCGTACTTCTTTCTACTACTGTCGTTCTATTGGGGACTGCAGGTTTTCAAGAATGTTGCTCACACGACTGTCGCGGGTACTGTCGCCACGTTCTGGTACCAATCCGAGTCCATGGGCGCCACGGGTGCGTCGCTGAAGCGCGCCACGACCACGTCGTTCGGATCTATCTGCTTTGGATCGCTGATTGTTGCTTTTCTGCAGGCTCTTCGTGCGGTACGTTCTATTAGATCGTTACTCCCAGTTCATGTGCTGACAAGGCTTTTTTCCATTAACAGTTGGCGGAGAACAGTCGCCAGGATGGAAGCGCATTGGCTTGCTTTGCTGAGTGCATCCTCGGATGTCTGCAGTCGCTGATGGAGTACTTCAATCGCTGGGCGTACGTGTACGTCGGCATTTATGGCTACAAGTTCACGCAGGCTGGCAAGGCCGTGTTCGAACTCTTCAAACAGCGCGGCTTCGATGCTATCATCAACGACGATCTCATTGGCAACGTGCTTGGCTTCGCAGCTCTGGGTGTTGGTACGTTCCACTCGTGTTGTGTTGCTGATTTGTGGACGACTAAAGAGTGCTAACTTTTGCTTTGTATCACAGGACTTATCTGTGCTGGTGCTGGCGCGTTGATTGCGGAGACGACCGATGCTGTCTCTTTCCAGAACAGCACGGCAACACTGGCTATCCTAGGCCTCGTGGTTGGCATCGGTGTTGCTGTCACGCCACTCGCCGTCATCGACAGCTCAGTCGCCACAATTTTCGTGTGCTTCGCAGAGGACCCCGCCGCTTTCCAACGCTCGCATCCGGAGCTGTACGCGCCGCTGGTGCAGGAATGGCACAACCTCTACCCGGAGGTCATGGTGCAGGCCGGGTACTGGTATGTTTAATGTTTGCCAGAGACCAGCAAGTTGCTGAAGCAAGTGATTTCATAAAACTTTTTAATGCACATTTGCCGTGTCTCAACACTTCGTAGAGTGTTTGTCGGTTTTCGGTCGAAAAAGTATCTTTGGCACAAAAATAGAACATTTGAACCAAAACGACAACTTCAGCTCAGTCTTCAACGTACGCACAGTATCAGAACCCACTCATTTATTCGTCTGCACGTCGGCGATGCGGCGAGGACTGGGCTTCAGCTTCTTGTTGCTTGTACATCCAGCCATGGCTTCTTCCATGACGTCGTTGCTCTTCCGTGCGGCCTCGACGAGCCTCATAGCACGGCGCATCACGGACGTCGTCCAGGACGAAGAGGCAAGTGGTGCCAATGCGGACATGGCAGACACAGGCTCGGAGGAATCCGACATCATGACTGTAATCCATTATATCGCGATTGTTCTGCTCATTATCATGTCGGCCATCTCGTCGGGGCTCACACTGGGACTTATGTCACTGGACAAAGTGAGTTTGAATGTGATCGTCCGCGCTGGAGATCGTCCAGGAGCTACAAAAGACGAGATGAAGAAGGCCAAGGCCGCCAGACGCATTCTACCCGTCCGAGCGGACAGCAACCTGCTGCTTACGACGTTAGTACTCACTACTGTGGCGGTAAACAGTCTGCTGTCGATTCTGATGGCAGATTTGACCAGTGGCCTCGTGGGTTTCTTCGTGTCGACCATCCTCATTTTAATTTGTGGCGAAATTGTCCCGCAATCACTCTGCTCGAGACACGCACTGGCAATAGGATCGATGTTTGTACCGGTCGTGAGAGTGTTGAGACTCATGCTGTACATTTTCGCCAAACCGGTCAGCTACGTGCTGGACCGCACAGTCGGTGAGGATGTGGGCACGGTATTCACCAAGCGGGAGCTTCAGAAACTCGTGGAAATTCACGTGAGACAGAAGATCATGCACCCCGAAGAGGGGTATATTGTACGCGGCGCGATGCGGTACAAGACAAAAGTCGTCAGCGATATTATGATCCCGGCCGAGAAACTCTTCTCCCTTCCGATATCCTTTCCCATGCTGACGTGTTTTCAAGAGTGCTGCAATTTGTTTATATTGTTTGTTTCCTTAACCGCTTGATTGTCTTCTGCACGCCAGCACGATACTCAACTTAGAGACTCTCAAGATGATCTACAACAATGGATACAGTCGCATTCCGGTGTGGAATAAAGACCCGAACGACGTGGTGGGCATCGTCTTCACAAAGGACTTGATCTACGTGGATCCGAACGAAGACGTGCCCCTTATGGCATTTGCACGTGTGTTTGCAGTCGCAGCACACCGTATTTGGCTCGATGCACAGCTTGGTGAGGTGCTCAGCGTCTTCAAAATGGGCAGCACCCACATGGCACTAGTGTACGATGTCAATAATTCTGGACCGGTACGTTTGCTGTGGATCTTTGCAAGCTGAGTGATTTACCTGAGCTTCTCCTTTATTGTATGACCAGGGTGATCCGTTCTACGAGCTGAAAGGCTTAGTGACACTTGAAGACATCGTAGAGGAAATCCTGCAGGCCAAAATCATCGACGAGACCGACTCAGTCGAGGCCAGGAAAGAGCGTCAAAACTGCACGGATCAAATCGGGTATAGTGACGGGGGTGAGTTGGCAGCCCGCGCCGTCGTCTTGCTTGCACCTACCCATACCAGCTCTCGCCGTGACCCGCTCTGACTTCGTCACCTCCTTCTCAGTCTATTCAGATGAAGTCCCTCTCCTTTCAGAGAGCAAGACGACTTTCGGCACAGCTCTTGGAGCTTCAGAATTACACTTCCAGTACTAATAGAGCAGATATCATCACGCATGGCAATGCCATCGTAGTCAGCATTTACACCATCACTACAAAAGACCAAGAATGCTGGAATCAAGCGCAGCGATTTATTATCTTACAGTGCGGGCGCATTATTAACTACACTATCACATCTAACGTCACCATTCATAGGTCCTTACACCTCTACGGTTCCGTGTCAACGGACGCGTCCTCTGAAAGATTCGATACCAGCATTAAAGCGATGACTGAAAGACGATGGCAATCGCTTGCAAGACTGGCATTGTCTCTATGCTTTATAGCGCTAACGAACGCCGCAAGCACGACTACAACAGAACTAGAGTGCAATTCTACAGTGACAGAGCAAGAGGCTATTGTACGGTGGTCGCTATTATCGGAGCTGACATTTTCACGAGATTGTAAGTTTTACTGTTTTGACTAGCTAAGATCGTGGTGACTGACTTTGACGTTGGTCTACAGCCCACGCAGCAGCAGCTTTCGCTGATAAACTTTGGATTGTTGGGGGTGTATCGGCGTCTTACTACACCAAGCGGTTGGATTACACGACCACGAGGTCGGATGTGATATACTCATCAGATGGTGTTGAATGGACAGAGGTTCTAGAGGAAGCTCCGTTTCGTCGACGCTACGGACATTCGTTGATCACCTTCACCGATTTAAAGGATAAAGTGGAACGTCTTACGTTGCTAGGAGGATTTTCACCTGAGCCAGCGACCGATATCTGGGTGACCACCGATGGAGGTAGGTAATTGTAGAAGTGCTTTGGAAGTAGTACGGATTGCTCAATTGGTGTGCTGTGTATAGCGTCGTGGATGGAGGCAACTGCAACAGTACCTTGGTCGGGCAGAGGCTACCACTGCTCGGTTGTGTTCAACAGCAAGCTTTGGGTGCTTGGTGGTAGTCCGATGAACAATGAGGTTTGGTCCACGTCTTCAGTACTCGCAGGGCCTTGGAAACAACAAAGTAACGCACCATGGTCACCAAGAGCCGCTCACGCATGCGCAACCCACGAGGTCATGGCTAACGCGACAGTAGGTGACTCATCTCGAGAGGAATTTCTCTTCCTGATGGGCGGGTGGCGTGACATCAGTCTGAGCGATGTATGGCGAATGGATTCCACTGGAAAGTGGAAGTTACTTGTCGAATCTGCACCATGGGACGCTCGAGCGTGGTTTTCTCTTGTATCTTTTGACTCTAGAACGAATGGTGATGTCCAGCTTGGACCAAGGCTGTGGGTGCTCGGTGGAGGGATCATCG
This sequence comes from Phytophthora nicotianae INRA-310, assembly GCF_000247585.1. Classification (NCBI taxonomy): domain Eukaryota; phylum Oomycota; class Peronosporomycetes; order Peronosporales; family Peronosporaceae; genus Phytophthora; species Phytophthora nicotianae. Next base: position 389,504 of record NW_008649029.1, on the reverse strand, counting down.
GTAACGGGATCGAGAAAATGTATCCTTTCTCGGATGTCTGGTACACACGCGATGGCATGAAATGGGTAGCAGCAAGCTCGAATTCTTCAGGTATTTCGACTGCCGAATGGAGTATGGTAGCTCAAAGCAACACACAGGTATGTATGGGCAAGTGGGGACACTCCGTTGTACCGTTCCGCCGCACAGTCACTCGAGCATACTATTGTCACGAGTCGTGCACGAATGAAGACGGAACGATTAGTCTTGCCGACCAACTCATTCCAGTATGTATCCCCAGCACAACTTTACCGGAGATTCCGGCCCAGCACACGGTGCTTGTCAACAACTCCATGCTCACGAAGACAATCTACCCGGACGGATGTGGTTTATGCAAAACAGACCCAAACGCTCGCTACCAGAACAGCACAAGTGTACCGACATTGATTCTTATAGCTGGAAATGTGGGAGTCCAGAAAGTGAACGATGTCTTTCAAAGCAGAGACGGGAGTGCGTACAATTCAGTGTACATATGTACACAAACGATCGCAATGAGCTGTCATGACTGAGATACCTTGGGTTGCTTGTCTTGTAGTGTTGTGCGAACGCGAAGGCAAAATCTGCTCCGGCGAAGGAGTGTGTGTGCAAGGTGGCAATTGCATGTGCAATAGTGGGAAGACTGGAGCGTTCTGTCAAAGTGAGCTAGGATACACTATCATCGACTCGAGTACGTGGTGCACGCCGCTTTTTCATGAGGTTCGTATCAATTTGACGCGCTTTTGCATTATACGTTTGTAGCAAGTTGCTTCCCCGAATCGGCTCCGGTTGTCGTTGCTGGTGGCAAGACCAAACGTTTGGGTGACGTAAAGATCGGAGACTCTGTGCTAGCAATCGATGAGCATGGAAAACTCGTGTACTCCACGGTGTACTACATTCCACACGAAAGCGATCTGTTGGGTGAGACGGAGTTCATCAGTGTGAGCCTCGAAGGCATGGATGATGAGCAGGTCAGTTTGTACGTGCCAGATCAGACCTTGGCCATGCGGTGCGGTGCGGAGACTGCCTCTACCTACTGCTTTTGGACCAGGATCGGATCGCCCGTACTGGAAGCATTTTTTTGTTGAAATCTGTGACGTGTGACCAACATCTGTGACGTGTGTAATATGCGTATTTTCCCAGGTCTTTGTTGAAGTGCTCCAGCTCACCCCGAAGCACCTCGTCTACTACCTTCCAGAGAGCAAAACTTTCGATATTGACCCGGATTCGCACGCGATGATAGCGAGCTTCGCACAGAAACCAGCGAGTGAGCTGCGGGTGAACGACCTGCTCTTGACGTTCCCATCGCCCTCTCGATCATTTCTGCGTGAGAGCAACACCGAAACCGTATCAACGGCGGTCAGAAACTGGAGCTGGTCCGATGGCAAGACCGAGCGTCAAGAAGAGCTTCAAGCTGGACTCAGCTTGGTCAGAATCACTGGATTGACTCACGTCAAGCATCGAGGGGCCAAGACGGTGTACACGATGACGGGTAATGTGTTTGTGGCGGGCGTGCTCTGTAGCAACTTCGGCGACTACTATCCCATACTGCCTGGTCAACAATGGCGGGATTTGGTAGCCTTCAAGCTGTTCGCGCCGCACCGCTTGGTGTTTAGGTTGCTCCCTTATCCTACCACGGCCGAGCTCCTACGTGCGCTCATGGACCGGCTGGTGCTGCCGGTCTTGACATGGCTTCGCCCGCTGCTCCTCTCCAAGCAAAGCTCAGGAGTAACGTCACCGCAGTGTTAATTCGGTACGGTGTAATCGGGCCTAGAATCGCCCCACCGAGCTTAGGCCTTTACCGAGATCAAAGCTGAAGATCGAGTTTTTTCCTGCATATTTTTCCTGTAATTTCGCGGATAGAAACAACAGCGCAACAGCAAAGCGCGAGAGTTTCGAATTTCGAGACAAGTTTTCGTTGCTTCCTCCTGGCGTGGATAACCTCGCTTTTTTGCTGTACGAAATGACACCAAGATCATCGAGAAGAACTGTCGCCACTGTACGGAGCGTGACTGCACTTGGAAACGTTATCTCGTATTGACTCGACCTCAAGTCAAAGCTCAGGACAAGTTTCCTTCAAAGTTTACCCGGCCATCTCCCAGTCTCTGTTGCGGTGCTGTAGAAGCAGTTGGTGTCGGCGCTCCAAGGTTGGGGGAAACTGCGCGACACCTGCGCTTGAGGCAAAGTACCTGTGCTGACAACGGTCGGGCGTTACGTGGCCGCTCTCGCTTTGGAGCCCTGGTGCCGCTATGGGACCAGCTGGGAGTTCGGCGCACAGGCTCGTCGGCCATAGCGCCGGCCTCGAAAAAAGAAGACGAATAAGCAGAGAATCGGCGGAAAATGGCTGAGGCGTTCCAACGCTGGCCATGCGTGCGGACGTTGGCAATCGTGCGGGTTGGTTGAAGTGAGCTGCTCGTTCATCGTCTACCGGCTCCAGCAGGTGGTGGATTTCCACTATGTTCCTATGCGCCGGTTGTCAAGCGTATCCATTCCGTCCTCGCCCCCACCCCAGCGTCTTATTACAAACATGCGGGGGCGCGAGCTTGTGGCAAGCTATGACCAAGAGAGGCCACCAAGCCGGACTGCCACTAGGTTCTGAAGCAATTGTCCAACATGCACAAGTTAAAAAGTCTCCTTACTGGAAACAAGTCTAATGTGCCGAAAAGACGGCGCTTCAACGGTTTCCAAGGCGAGTAATACGTCCAGTCTGGTCTCGCGCACGTTCGCGGCGAACGGCTGGAAAGGCAAAGTCTCCGTACTCGCCACAAGCGACGAGACCTGCTGGCCGGCAAGTCGCTACGGGCAGGTGCAGGTGGCGTCTGCGCCGCAGAGGCGGCCGGGCTAAATAACTCTCACTGTGCAATTTGCCATCAACGTCCTATTTTGAACTTTGTAACGCCACCGGAAGCCAATTCACAACAAACATGCTCGGCAAGCGTTGCGCATCGGAAATGGAGGCCTGCCTCACTGAGTACTACCGCCAGGAGTGCCTTCGTGCCTTATACGCCAAGCAGGAGCGTCCACGTGACTGCGCATGGGTCAGCAAGGATATGATGGCCAAACCTCCACGTCGAGCGCGCAAGGGTGTCTCGTTCGCCATGGCTCCCGAGATCATCGGTAGTGCCGACCCTACGGTGGATCGAAGCCCCATCGATGTGTCCCCGATCTCCAAGCTCGAACTCATCGTGTTGCTTTCGCAGCGCACATTCCCCGTTCAGGCCTAAATGCAACACCAATCGACCTCAACAGGACAACCAGACTACATTCAAGTAGTACGCACCAGGCAACGGACGACACGCAGGCTAGTGCACGCACTGCACCGCTCCGTGCTGGATACTCCCAACCTCTCCCACTCCTCATGCTTGGGTGGACCTAGAAGACCGAGCTCGGCGCCGTCGAAAAGCGGCCCAAGCCTCAGCATGTAGTTATAGAACCACGAGTCATGGTTTATTGACTCGATATTTAAGTTTGCGAATGTAATGCCGACACTTCCAACATCACAAACGTTTGGATCTCTTGCATTTTTACCAGAATAACACACCTGCAATAATTTCTGCCAGCGAACCCTTGCAAAAGATCAGTTCGATGCGGTTCACTGCAAGCCGGATCTGTGGTCAGATATCAAGTGGCATGAGGCGATCGACCTCTCGCCGTGACACGCCTTGCTCCAGTAATTGCATCCGCGCCTTCACACGAGCGACGAGTGCTTTATCACGTGCCATTTGCAGCTCCAACTGACGTAATGTGAGCTCTACTCGAGCCTTCTCCAGGTCGATTTCGTCAATTGACCGCAACATCGGGCGCTTCTTGACCGGCTCCGGCTGAATCCGCCGCTCACTGGGCCTACTGCGTGTCTGTCCTATCGCTTCTTGTTCCTCTTCCAGCATCACTGACATGGATTCCATCGCCCTACTCTTACTCTTCCTCACTGGTCGCGTCGCAGGCGGCGTCGGAGGTGTCGGTGGGCTCATAACGCCACCTGCAGCCTCATTGTCAAAGTCCCAGACCGTAGTCTCAGTCACCCCGCGTCGCTCACGCAATGAATACCGGTAACTCTTCTTTGCCGGCGAAGGCGACGGCGACGGTGTTCGAAACCGCGCAGGCGAAGGACTAGTAGCTCGAGCAGGGGCAGCAACAGGAGGTGGAGCCGCTACAGGCTCCCTAACCACTGGCATCGACACTGTTTTCCGTTTGGTACTGAGTCTCGGCCTCTTCATCGGAGGCGATTCCACCACCTTGTCCAGGCCCTTCATTATAGGCTGCAGCAACGCAAAGTATCGGCAGTGGCGCTCCAGCACGCGCTGCAAGTTACGTTCTGCTGGTGTCCCTTCGGCCACCTGCAGCTCGCGTTTGGTGCTGGCCAGTCGCTCCGCTGCTTCGCGATACGAGTTCTCCAGTTCTGTCATTTTGGCTTGTACTTGGCTAGCAGTGCGGTGTACTAAGCCCTCGGCGTGTAGCTGCTGCACGATCTCGTCCGCCAATGGGCGATGGGTCTCCTTAGCTCTAGTGCAGCTCCGCCAGCGGTCATAATTACCCGGCGCGCTCAGCCAGTCCAGCAATACGCCCATCGAGGATTTACCGCCAGTATCCACATGATCCGACGTCCACTTAGTCTGCTGCTGTGACGCCTGTCGCGCCCGGAAGAAGCTCGGCTTGACATGCATATTATCGCAAATCTTGGTGGCCCTTCGCTCGTGTGCCAAGCCACGCGCCCCCTGAGCCAAAGCTTTTAGCCAATCCACAAGTTGAAGTGATTACTTGCGTGTTGATTGGTCGAAAAAGCTGTTTCCCTTTTACCATCACTCTGTAAACTTCGAGTGTGTTTTCTTTTGGCGCGGTCAGTTTGAAATTATGGCGAGAGATATCTGCAGCTCACCGCTGTCGTCTGCGGACGAGGCCGACGACGCGGCCTCCAGTGGTTTCCTGGAGCCGTCTCCATCGCCTGTAGCACCGCGTGATAATGTCCGAGTGACTGGGGGCAAGTGGAAGCCCAAGGCGAAGAGGACGGGCCTGCCGAATAAAAAACAGAAGCCTATACTGGAGTGGAAGAGCTCTAAGGAGCTAATACACGACGCACCTCAGGAATTCGTCGAGTATCTGACCGACCAACTGAGTATCATGCAACAGACCAAGTTCGAGACAGAATTTGGCGGCGGGCAAGGCTACATAGTGAAGCTTCCTGGGTCAAGTTGGAAGACTAAACGCAAACGCGACGAGCTGGAGAGCTGGATCCGAGCGCTGGGTTTCACATCTGGCGCTACATTGAAACGCAATGTGCTACGCATTGCCAGCCTCAAAGTAGACGTCATTTTGAGCGAACTAAAGCTGAGGATGCCTTCGATTGAGTATGTACCACAGATCAGTAGAAGTGTAGTGCTGCGCTAATGTGTGTGCTGTCATGTGGATAGAGGTGGTGCTAACGCGGAAGACGCAGACATGGAACCTGAGCCAATTGACGACAGTGTACGCGGAAATGACGAGAAAGAACAGGGTGGAGACTACGAGACGGATCCAGCGCTGATCCGGCTGAAAAAGTACTTCAAGAAATTAGAATCGCAGAAGCTGGAGGTGGTCTCGTTCACGGAGAACCACCGGTTGTTGTCGTCGACACAGCATACGGCGATCGCTAATGCCATGGAGGACGTGTTGGCGCAGCCTTCGGTCCGTAGAGACCGTCGTCTTGCGAGGCGCATGACGAAGCTGGGGCGAGTGTCAGGTCACCGACTGTCTTCTATTGGTCTTGTATCTTCATCATTCCTGCCGCTTGTGGAAGACGATTGGGTGTGGGATCGAGAGAGTGAAATGTCGTTATCACCAGTCAAGCGACGTATTTCGCACGAAGATATCTCCTCAGCAGAGAGGAAGAACGTACTGGGACAAAATGTGCTACACCTTGTGCTTTACTCTGGATTGGTAGATGTGACGGCATCGAAGGAAGTGCTCCGTAAGGTCTCTACGATGTGGGAAAAGATCGCTGTCATGTAAGTTCTTGAGCAGTTTTATTGATCGTCTGCGAACTAACATACGTGTGTTTTCTGCTGCATGCAATTAGGGCGTATGCTTGGAGTATCACAGACTACTCCAAGTGCGCAATAAGCATGACCTCTATTGGTTTCTGAGTTCTAACGTTGCTCCTTATTTCCTCTATTCAGAAAAGCCAACTTGTACGCGTCGGCACAACTCTACAGTCGTCACCCGTGTGGTCATTATTTATCGGATGGTGCTCTCAAGGAGGTGTTCAAAGTCTTTTCATCGGAGCAGAAGCGACTCGAAGCTGTTAGCGTGATGGATATCGGCGACATCAGCAATCAGGTATGCCCATTCGCAATCAGGGTGTAACGTGTTTATTCAATGACTAAACGCCGCTTTCGTGTAGGATGCTGTTCGCCTAGAGGTGGCACATTCGGTACTGTTGTCCGACGCGTGTGAGCACGGCATTTGCCCAAATTTCCTCCGGGTTTATGAAGTTTTCCTGGCACACGAGCGACCTCATCCTGCTCGCTGGGGTAGCAAAACGCATCGCAAACCAGTGGAGTTGTTAACGAGCGGAAATGCCAATCTTGATGGACCTGAGAGTCCACAGAAACAAACACAAACACCATTAAGTGATGACTGCGAAAGACTGTTCCAGTACATGCGGATGGAATTCTGCGACGGCGGTGATCTTGAAGACTTTATCAGCCTGCAGGAGAACAAGGCGCTTCCTCTGGAGTCTGTCGCCGTGCCGTTTTTCTTCCAAATGGTGTTTAGTCTATACTGTGCGCGCGAGAAGTTCAACCTGCGCCATTATGATATCAAGGTGCGTTAGGACTGCTTTGCTGCTGTTTGGCTGGCCCTAACAACTTCGTGTTATGTTTTGCGCGTCCAGCTTCTTAACTTCTTCCTGAAGGATATTGGTCGTTCCAACCTCACCAAGGCCCCAGGACGTGATGCTGTACTGCACTACATGCTGGAAAACGCGTGCTTTGTTCTCCAAATGCCTGCATCCTTCTCGTACTGGGTGAAGCTAGCGGATTATGGCGCGGCTGACTCCAGCCCGGAGAATCTAGGGAAACCCGTCACGATCGACCATTTCGCTACTCTGGAGAACGCACCCATTGAATTCCTGTTGGAAGGAGATGCAGCCGAGCAGTCCTACGCTGCAGACACGTTTTCGTTGGGTCTCTGCTTGCTGCATTTGTTTACTGGAAGGTAAGTGAGATTGTTAGAGACTCATCTTGATTAAGGCTCAATTCTGACAACTTTGGTCTTACACGCAGCGCTCCATACGAAGAAATTCTGGAAGCCGCGAAGTGCCCCGCAGAACTACTGAAAGACTTGAAGACCCTGTGGATGGTAAGTATTGAGCCGAATTGTAATACCGTGATTGCTTTATCTGATTCAATGCCATGTATTTCTCGCTGTAGAATCCACGAAAGAACTCGAAATTCTCAGTGATTAAGAAGGTGGCGCACGGTGACGATGAGAACACGCTCTATCACGCTTTGTATCGCTTTATCGTACTCTTCGGATTACCGGCGGAAAATCCGAGCGAAAGCAAAGGAATCGACAAGGTGTGGAAGCTAATGATAAAGCATTTACGACCAGAGGACTCGGCAACCAAGCGTCCCCAACGGAAGTGCAAGCTAACAGCCAGTGCGACGAAAGCTCAATTGCATTCAAAGACCGCAAAGGAACAGTTCGATCATGATCAGGCATTGTATTCGATTGCAAGTGGCTCCGACGATATTATTTATCGTTGCCGTGAAGGATTGATGACAATTCCGGGGGCGATGGGCCTGCTGAAACAGTTAGTGGACTTCAACCCTTCCAAGCGCCCCACACTCAAGCAAGTGATGTACCACCCGATGTTTTCCAGCCTTCGCTCGCCTTCAAAACAGAAACAAATACCTGCAGATTTTGTGATTAGCTACTACAAAAGCCAAACCCAAGGTGGTCGAACGGTTTTGGACGTGTAGAACTCGGTTCTCTTGAAGCACCGTTGGAATGTCACAAAGCGTAAATATGCGTCCGATTCATTTACATCTCTATTTTATCTAACAAGATCTAAACAACCTCAAAACACTTTCGAAGTCGTCAGAAATCCAAGAGTTCCTATCAGAAACATTTTGTCGTCTACCAGCCTTAGAGAATCATCAATGAATACTTAAGTATCTCTTGATAGACCGTCTTTTTAGCTGCTCCATCCTCTCATAAGCCCTTCCACACGATGTACTGTTATCTTGATTGGACGTTGGGCAGTGCAGATTTCACGAATTAGATCCTTCGGCTTCAAGTACGTTTGTCCATTCACAGCAACCACGCGTGATCCCACCAAAACGCCGTGCCTCCTTGCGATACAGTCCTCATCGACGCTTCGCACAACGCAGTTAAACTCGTTCGCAGACAACGAGCAGCCGAGCTCTTCCTTATCATGCAGCGTCACATTAATCTCCACAGTTCTAGGTTCTGGAACGGATGAAATTACAGTCTTGGGACCCTCCGACGCCACTTGCGAGCGGAAGACGAAGTGGAACAGCATCGGTCGCGGTAACGTTCGAAGCATGTCCACAACCTCGTCAAATTTCAAGTTCTTCGTGTTGTTCAGGCCGATCAATAAGCTACCAACGATCACGTTGGCTTGTTCGGTAGCACCACCCGGGATGATTCGAGACACCTCAGCATAACCACTGCTAGCCTTGGCCAACGTGAAGCCCAACGGTTCACTGGGAGCCCCAATCTTTCGCTCATATTTTCTCCACTCTACGGCACTCTAGCGATAACAGGGCGAAGATACAGAGTAAATACTTAAGTTCTTCCATGGGTAATTGACACACGATAATGACTTACCGATGCGCTGACGGTGCAGGACTCAGAATGTGAATTCAATTCAGCCAATGACACCATTGAGCAGCACGTCGTGCACTTGACAGTTGTGCCATCCGCAGGGTCACTCACTGGTTGTATTTTCATTGCCATCGTCGGCGATGACACAGGGTCTTCCTTCACACTTGAAACAGGGCTCTCTTCTCTCGCAATGTCAGCTAGCATAGATAGAAACGATACTGCAGTGAACGCGCACTCCACCGATGGATCTTTCGCAGCAGCTAGCGCCACTCGGCTCTTGTAGGCTTTTGCAACGCCGGACGAGTATTTTTTCTCCATGGGAAGATCGGAAACTCCAGTTCCAGCACATACAGCGACCCATTTGGCGTTACCACCCAGTTCCAGTGCGCGCAACTCACTCTCCGACCAGGCATCCATAACTAAAGACTTCACGAAACTCGTCTGCACTCCCAGCGAGCGGTGCTTACCAGCGCAGGTTAGACAAAGCAGCACACCGAACGAGACACCAGCCCACTGCGGACAGACGGCCTTGCAGTCCACACAGCACTGTCAAAAGAATAATTTTACGAACGGTTAGACGGATACTCTACGATACCATTGCCACAGCGTGAGAACGTACGTCGTTGCCAGGTAGCAGGCGGATCGCCACTTCCGTCGTGGGGGATAGGCGCACCATAGCCGTTGGTTCGGGCATCACGCCTCTCTTGGACGATGTAAATGCCGAGCTGCTGTCTCTGGCAGAGCTGCAAGATGTTGGGGACGACCGCGAGTTCTTGGGCCGTGTCATAGCGGAGGAGATCGGAGAATACTGTACCTTTGTTCTTGTCGCCGTTTGCTGTCCGCGATTGGACGGCGCAAACTCAGAACATAGCGTTGTGTCCCGGTATGAATGAAGTGTGGATATATTCGGTGAGTTTTACTAAATAGCCTTTTTGTAAAGGTGAGCAGTATTCACTAGTAAGTAACGGTCAGAATGCACACATCTTTGCAGGACAAAGCAAACAAGGAAATTAACGTTAATTTTGTTCTGATAGGTACTGTCTCTACCTGTTTAGAAGTAGTTGTAGAAACGGACCAATTTCAAATAATAAAATAATAAAAGTTTTACCTAAAAAAAGCCGAGCAGTTGAGTATACCTCCCAGGAATGTGGGGCATCATTCCCCCAACGTCGACGGCATATTCCAGGCGACGCAGTTACTAGAGAAGTGTACTGTTGGAGCAGCACCTGTTTTGGAACAAGATAATCTAATTACTACATCGTTGCCACTCCAGTATCGATATAATGATAACCCCAATATTTTTTGTTTTGAAAAAAATGGACCAAACGTCGCTTAAGTACGATGGAGTTTGGCCGATTTTGCAGCTTACAGGACAAAAACTAACTTGAAGTTTGTGTGGATGAATATAGTCAAATCTCCGACCATACTTATTTTAACTATGGTTACTATTTTGGCCAATAGAATGAAAGTTCTGAGATGAGTTGTCATTTTGGCGAATCACATTACTTAAAGACATTCTTTTCAGCCAATCGGTGGCATCAATGGTACAAGATGGCTACACAACCACAGCTCCGACGTATTAAGTCGGAGAGACCAGCGAAATTATGGATATCCCCTTACAGATCATAAGACATTCGCATATTTCACGAATAACACTCAAGCTCCGACACCTCCGACCCAAGATGCGTTTGAAAGACCTCGCACCGGTTAACACCAAGCGAGCTCGGGAGTCAGCAGTGCGGTCGTTCCGGAAGTTTGTCGAAGATGAAGGCGTCACCTGGGAGTACCTAGAAGCATGCATGAGGCGCGACAACGCGGCGCTTATCTTAGCGGCTGTTGTCGACAAATTTGGAATGCATCTCGTTTTGAAGGGAGGGTGTAAAGGGCAGTCATTGGTACGACACTCAGTCATGCAGTACTACCGGCAGGCGAAGAATTGGTGCTCGAGAAGTTTCCTCAGCATCGGGCCTCTATCGAAAAGACCCTGCTCACGAAAGGAGAGTTCTTGAGCGCTATTGCATGAAGAGAGAGTCTGGAGCATTTGTTAATAATGCTCCCGCGTGCACGAAGAAGGCGCTCCAGCAAATGATCGTCTACCTGTATTCGACTGCTGTTACTCCATCGGACTACACGCCTACGTCAACCGCGTCCTGGATCAAGTCGCTAAAAAAGTCTGGTGTGGCTGAGCGTTTGACGTCGCATTCTTTTAGGCGCGGTGGCGCACAGCATGCCAACGGGACTGGGATGTGTGTTCAGTGGATCTTCGACCGTGGGGCATGGAACATGACAGCAACGAACAAAGCCTTCGCGTATGTGTTCAACACCCCCTCGGAAGATCATAAAGTCGCACGCGTCTTGAGCAGCCGAGATCCTGAAAAAAAAAGGTTTCGCTTTTTTCCTTGGATGGCTTTGCCTCCAGTACGCAGACGAAGATTCGGTCCGTCGCGTTCGCACTCTTCATCTCTTCATCCGGTCTGGAGACGCCACAGTACACCGTGAACGAACGAGTACTCGACACTCTCATGGCTTGCCTGCTGAAGCACTACCCTCAGCTGAAGAAGCTTGCAGCGGATGGTCCAGCAATCCAACGCATTGAGGCGTGTACACGCGACAAAGGCTTCTCCGAGAACGACTTGTTATCAGGGTCATCATACCTTGCTGGTGACACAAGCACAAACGCCATTCAAGGCAGTGCCGCTCCACAAAGCACCCCAAACGATTACACTCAACACCCCATGTATCTCCACCAAGCATCCTTGATTGAGCAATTAATTCAGGTTAACCAGAAGCTCGACATGCAGCTCTCTGTCATGGAGGCTACGTTCTACAACAAGCAGCAAGACACAACAACTGCAAATAATGTGTGTCAGGACACAATTACCAGCCACCCACCCAACAAGCGACGGCGTACCTCCGGAGCGACGAACCTCAAAGATGTCTGGTTCACTTGGTACGTCCAAGAACCACGTATGTGGAGTTCGAGGGACGCTGCAACGAAGCATACGCGGTCAACCGCCAAGCAGGTCGTCGCATTCTTGAAGTTGTTTCTTCCGGACGGCTTCATCCTCAACGAGAAGTCCCCAAGATACCGGGACGATGTCCTCAAGATTGGAAGATTGGAATAGCTGCAGAAGTCGACCTGCTTGGATTCCTCCGTAGTTTGGACATCACTGTGCGCGGTGCCCACAACGTCCTGGAGGCCATGCGCAAGCTGCACAAGAGTGGTCGTCTCAATGACCGCATCACCCGCTACAAGCACCCTGGTCGTATTGCAGATCCTGCCCCAGCTCATACCACCAACATACTGGGATTAGTGTAAACCGCGTAATTACGTACCATTTTATCTGCGTATCGCTCCAACCAGTGCTTGCTCGCTCACTTTACGTTCAAGGCCTTCATCGAAGACGAAGCTGTGGAAGACAACACGCTAAACGACACGGAAGTAAAGATGAGGTGAAGAATAAGGAGCAAATACAGGGTGTATTACGTGCTTAATAATCGTTCGAGTGAGAAATGAATTGGTAGTATTGAACACTAAGATTAACCTCCAATGGAACAGCAAAGTTAACCTCGTTGCAAACCGAACACGTATGTGAGTGCTACGTCGAACACAAAGCGTAACCTCCTTCCGGAACAGCAATGTTAACCTCAACGCAAGCAAGCACACAACGCATAGACAGCAGAAGTGGCCGCACATCACACATACACACAGTATACAAACATGAAGATACCCAGGGCGACGAGCAATTGATGGAGTAGACGCATGGTGGACGACTTGACCCTTACGAGAAAAAAAATCAAGAATGGCGATTAGTTTATTTGTGCGGCTCTACAAGCCAACCGTTTGAATATAACCTTGTTTGTAAGGTTTTACCCACGTCTGTTTGGGGAGCCAATCACTGCTAATGGTAATTACGCGTAAAAACAGTTGTAAAAAGTAAAGTGCCTCTATTAGTGGACCCCGATTTCTGGTCCGGGGCCTCATTTCGTTGTTTGCTATGTAGAGAGAACACGCCTCAAGGTTTAAATAATGCATAATTAGTTAATTGCCGTTTTCTTAGCCCACACGCCGTTTCAGAGCCTAAGAATCCGGCTACAAACTCGTTACGGTCTTCTGGCCCTCGCATATCCCAAATTTGATCCCCTAAGCACCTTACACAACTAATACACAAGTACATAACTAACACACAAATATGGACCTGCTTTGTGACGGTCGGAGAAAGTCGGAGGTCGGAGAAGTCGGAGGTCGGAGAAGTCGGAGATCGGAGATTTTATGTTATGGAGGCTCTTCGATTCAGCTTAAGTGCGATATGTCATATATATCAGCTATTTCTGTCAAGCAGAGGTACTATGGAGGCTTCCAAGGTGAAGTGCCACAATGAACCCAAGTTTAATCGAGATTTTTGTCCTGGAATCCAGGACAAAACTCATGTATGCTTTGTTACTAGTGATAAACTTCGTAATGCATTCTCGCCCTGTTGGACAATAGTTGACACTACGAAAACTATACTACGTACAGAACCCTTTAAGTAGTATATGACCATGGCAATAATACCACATAACTCTCGAAAATGATGCCAAACCAAGGCTCTAACTTTTGGTCCTATTTTTGTTCTTAATTTTCAACGTGTTGGGGATAAGCGATTCCGACCGTCCCGTAATTAGGATTTTCAAAAGAATATCCTAATACCAATGATCCCAATCTGGATTTAGCCTAAAGCAGCACTACTAGGAATTGAAGTTCATGGGCTCCCCACGAATAGCTGCCGCGACGGAAAGAGCACATCGTCAAGCCATCTTTTCGACGAATCGCAGAGTCATGCCCGGCGTTGCATGCTCCTTGTCGTGTAGAGCACGTTTATCATTTCGTCATTGTGCATCACAAGGTACGGCAAAAACTAAGAAAAGGCTACAGTAAGGAAGTAAATAACCCGTAATTAGAACTTGAGAATCTCATCAATGCAAATAACTTACACTAAATAGGATTGTACAGTAGGGGGTATGGCACCGGGTGCACAAGATCCAGGTTGGCATGAAATTGAACCAGTATCTCGGTGTGTGAGTGGATATCGAGAACAATAACAATTGTCTTGCCAGCAATCTCAGCTTGGTGAACGTCGTGAACGTTCACTGCACCGTAGCTAGTATCAACGAAAGCTGCGCTTACCTCCAATTGAATTCTTCCACGACGTGTTTCATTGTAAACAAGCGAGCACTGCGCATTGAATCGGCAAGTTGGCTTCCTTGGATGGCGGTAGCTTCACCACCGCATTGGTTTATCAGAGCACGCCCCTGCATGCGCGTGCAGCAGTGAATTGAGTACACGTAAATCTACCCACTTAACCATGTAAAGGTTATCACGCCGCTTCTTGCGGATCCGTGAAATGTCAATAAGCACTGCAAAGTCGAAGAGGAGCATGTCGCGTATTGCGGCAGGTTGTATTGACAGTTCTCTTCGAGATATTCAACCACTGCATCACCCATATCTGGTGAAGATTTTGTGCACGCTGCCCGAATCCTCTTTTTTTATTCCGACTGCCCCGCGCGAACGATGTCGCAAGCGATGGTGGTGGGAATTCCGTTGCAATCTGCATCGACAACCCAGTCCCGTTCTTGTTGGTGTGCGTTTAGCACCCGTGTGCGAGCTCGAAGCCCGTGCTTGGGGTCTTTGGGCATGCTGTAGGCGAGGGAACTTTGCTGCTAGCCATCGCCTTTGCTTTGAAGTCAATCGACATTCCTCGAAAGCAATATTTTTTTTCCAATTTTAGCTGTTACTTCAGCTACTTCACGTGAGTTTTGCTTTTCACTATAATGAAATTAAAGAGGTAAAGGTGTAGATGACGGATTCCAAACCCTAGTGGAATAACAAGGGATAGCAGAAGATGTCATTTAAAGCTCGTGACTATTGCTTGTTTTTGGAGTTATTGAAGAAATTATCATAATGAATGGAGCCCTTTTTATTGGTATTTTTGTTTGATTAAGTACCAGAGCTGACACAACCAGCGAGTTCGCTACCCTCACACCTTCCCAACAAATCCAGCGACAACACTATAAGCGGCAGCAAAGCCGCGTCACCAGCAGAGAGACCCGAAGCAAATACAACAGCACGATCGCTGGTTTATTTGTAGCAGTCAAAATGGCGCTTACTTTTTGGAGGTCCATTGCGTTATAACGGAGCCTTTGGATTTATGTACAACAAGAACAACATTTGTTTTTTTTTTACCTACGGTGTAAGCACTCAAAACGCTGACTCGCGTGGAGCGCTTGAGCGGAAAAAATACTGTCAAGTATTAACAGCTCGGCCTTGCCTCGGTCAATGCCGAATTTTTTTAACTCAACTATAACAACACTACATCCGGAACGTGACCAATAAAGTCAACTATTGCAGTAATTAATATCGGAAAATATTAAGATCTGTTGCTCATCCACTGACACATCTGTTACATCTTATTTTATAGGAATACCTGTTGCTCATGCCAAACACCTGTCAGTGGGCTTGAAAAACTGTTAGTTATAAGGTGAACATAAATTCAATACTGAAGTACTATTATATTTTTACCCTTCAAATACCTGTTGCTATTTACAGACTACTAGAGTTTAAAGAAGAAGTTTCAAACAGCTCACACTTCCACCGGACATAAGAAGCAGGCAGTGCAGTGTGAAGCTGATCTCATGGAGCTGCTGGTGTTCTCCCCAAGCGATACGGTGAAGAAACGGATGTGCTGGAGACGCACACGATGCCAGCGAGTCAGAGAATGAGAACATGCTGAGCGCGACAGTTTCGGTAGAAGATTTGGACGATGACTACACAACAGACTCAGTAGAAGACATGGACGTCGCACCTTCCGCCGACGACAACACTTCTACTACAGACAATGACACTGCTCGCTCTGCATTTTATTCGAAAAGTGGTAGTTCTGGAGTGATTGCCACGGTAGACGGTGATCAAGATTCTGATTCGTCTCTAGAGTATGAAATTGCGGCTGATGGAACTGGTCCGTTTAGCATATCCACTGTTGCTATTCACAATAAAGTCCAATACATCAGTGTCGGTTATTACGATACAGAGGAGATGGGAGAGCGGAGCTTGCACCAGCTGAATCAATTCGTTTACAGCTATAAGACGCGATATGTGTCAACGTATCGGGTTGGAAAGGAGTTTGAGTGCCGCTCACACAAAGATTGTCATCATCGAATCAAGATAATCACCCATCAAGCTGGAGAAGCTGGGGAAAAATACCAGGTTCTACAGAAAGGAGAACATGCTGGAACTGTAGTTAATCTCACAACTAAGGGCATTTCACTGATTTTAAAACCCGAAGTAGATGCACTGCTAAAGCTCGGTATGACCGCAGGTCGGGTGAGAAACATGCTGCTTTTTAAGTATCTGAGAGATCCTGCCATGCTCGCACTGGTGCCAGAAACGAAGAAAATGGAAAGCAGGAAAGCCTATTTGAAGCGACTGGCGGGGATGGATGGGAGATCAGTAAATTCGTGGCATTAACAAACTGGACAGCGGGAAAGTTATGTCAAAGTCGAGTTGAATTTTATCGAGTCGATGAAACGAATGGGGCAGACATGAACGAGCTTATCGTCTTAGACGAGTTCGAGCATTTAGTCACTGTAGAAGGCGTGTCCGTAGTCTCACTTGGTGTAGTGGTGACATCTAGAGCTTTATTTCGCAATGTAGAGCGTGCAGTACATGACCAAGGCGACAGCTTGGTGCTATCTACGGCACCTACAGAATCCATTTTGGTGGTTGGACCCTTGTAGACTGTGGAGGAATCTCTGTGGAGCGATCGGGTACGGGATGCGTACAGCGATTTCGTCCTTGGATCTACATGTTCATCAAAACAGAGAGCATCATTGCTTATGAGCACATGTTTAGAACTTTGGTCAAATACGCAAAAACATTTTTGAACCTTGAACTGAAGGTGCATAGTGCCAGTATTGACCATGCAGACGCTATAGCTTCTGCTTTGGAATTAGTGTGGCCCCATATAGAAATTCTATCCTGTTGGGAGCATTTTCTCCGTCAGTCACGCAGACTAAGCTTGAGAAAACCAAGGGATTCATGAAAGACATAGGAGAACAGCACCTACGACTACTACACCAGTCTCGGTCTCTAAAACAGTTTAGAGCTCTTTCTAAACGAGTGGTAAAGGCCTGGAAAGAATCTAGAGAGGATAAACTAGCTGAGTGGCTTCAAAATGTGTATTTGACAAGCGCTGGGAGCGCTGGAGTGTCAACAGTTCATCAGTACCAGGATTTCTTCCCTCCCAGCAGCCTATTGAAAGCCATCACCGCGTCATTAAAGTA
>NW_008649029.1:368737-372247 GCF_000247585.1 Phytophthora nicotianae INRA-310 | reverse complement strand
GCCTGGAAAGAATCTGGAGAGGATAAACTAGCTGAGTGGCTTCAAAATGTGTATTTGACAAAGCGCTGGGAGCGCTGGAGTGTCAATAGTTCATCAGTACCAGGATTTCTTCCCTCCCAGCAGCCTATTGAAAGCCATCACCGCGTCATTAAAGTAATCGTCACTGACTATAAAAAAGCTCCTACAATTACGGTGCTGAATTCCGTGTTGCCACGAGTACTCCTGTACGACGCTACCAATCTCACACCTGAACATCATCGGCATTACGCAGAAGGTTTGAAATTTATGTATTATTATTATTACGAACATCAACCCATTTAGTTATTATTTTTCTTTGTGATGTTAGGACCACTTCCTATTAATGCTGTCGTGAAGGTAAAAGAGCAATTACTTCTCCCTGATAACTACTGCATCGCTAGGTCTACAACACGAATTCGAATATTCTTCAATAGTGATAACACGATGGTACTACCGATGGCCGCAGAAAATCTATCCGCAGCAAGTGTAACTGTGGAGCGAACTGAGCGGTACGGTTCTTAAACGTATTAACTCACTTACAAATCTATCTGATATGAAATTGTGTATTGAATGAATGTTAAACTAGATTCAAGAACTCGTTGTTGGGAAAGCTTGGCCCATCTCAACCTATAAACGAAGCCGAAATCACATTTCTATCTCTACAGCAAGTGACTCTAGACCGACGGGCGCTCATGCAGATGAATCCGCTAATACCAAGATCAAAGTGGTGTTTCGATGAGGTACACCATGGTGCCAAACTGTATTCCACTTTACTTTATCTAAATAGTATTTTTATATGGACAGATATGCTTAATCAGGAATGTGTTCCGTTGTACCTGCAAAAAAAAATTATGCATACAGGTTGGGTGTGCTCCCACGTAATCGCTTCCCTCGACTTGCTGAATAAGCTCAAAATTGGATTAGCGTTGCAAAAGATCCCGATGCGAGGGTTGCCTGGTCGGCGGAGAGCTCTCCTGGGAGGACTGACACGTGACTCAGATCCCTGTGATGTCGATCGACTCATTCAACTGTTCACAAAGACCACTGTAGGCCTTTTAAAGTGGCCTGTTGTCCAAGAATTTGATATCGAAGATGAAGGAAAAACATACAAGGAGCATCGAGTTGGTCAAGCTGCAGGATGCAGATTGTCTGCGACAGAAGGAGTGTACGTGTGGAGCGTTGTCTTCATCCATAGAGATTCGCTGGAATATCAAGTCGAGGGACTGGCCCATGCAGTTCGGCGCGCTCATGCACTAGGTACCCAGTGAGCACAACACAGTGCGTGACTCTTAACTCCAGCGTTTCATTATTACATGCTAGTACATCTCTGCTTGTCCGGACGAACAGAAAATCAGATTGTACGCACTGACTTCGATGTTGCCTTCTCTAAGCACTGACTTTCTGTTGGTAGCAAAGCGAAACAGATTTTCATTGTACTGGTTTTACCAACAGATTTTCCTTCGGGAACAGTAGGCAACATATGTGTCAGTATTTGAGCAACAGGAATTTAATAGCACCCACTAATATCCCACTCGATCGCAGCTTCTCCTCGGAGCTCATAATTAAACTATCGTCCTCCAGCATGCCCACATCATATTTGATTGTAATACCGATTTAGTACTCTTTTGGAGTTCGAATAGCCTCCAATCGAATGCCAGCATGTCGAGCCTGTTGATCTGCTTAAGTGTTAGATCCAAGTTTGCGCTTGGTATCGCACAAAGTATAAGCAACAGGACATCATGACATGGAATGAAATCCTTGCATAAAGGTTTTAGCTACGCATGGACACGGTGCTGCTGGCGACGGGCTTTTACAGTTTCCAGATTAAAGATATTCGCTGGGTCTCTGACAATGCGCCTTTAGCACGGACGTCAGAAGCTCACCCATTGGACTCGGCATGACCACCATATTCGGTGCCTTGTGAGTAGGACTAAGCAGCGCAAGTTTGCGTGCGCTTTGAGCTTGGTTGAATCTTGCAACGGCGGCTCGGAGCATCATGGATATTGGTTTTCCTGTCCCAATTTGAACAATCTGCCTTAACGTTTTAGATGATATTTTCATAAGTGTTTTCCAAAAGCTGTCCAAATGATGGCAATTTACAAATCCACTCGTTTAGTCTACTGGGCTAGTTATTTGCTAAAATAACTTATCTCAGCTTTGCATTGGTTAGACGAGAGCGACTGCGTTGCTCTGTGAGAACATTACAAGGCATTATTGTTTATTTGCGCAAAATGATTCACGATAGGCATCACTTCACTACTGGGACCACCACCAACAAGAGGACCGGCGCTGTATACTACAGCTGCAAGCAGGTCCGTCATGTTTGTGTAGCCAGCCTGATTCAGGGGCGGATTTTCATACAAAATGGGGGGGGGGGGGGGCATACCCCCCCCCCTTCCCCCAATTTGCCCCCCTATTTTGGCAATCTTCTACCAAAGCATTGAAGAATGGTGAAGCGACTTAAAACGACGCCGATCACTACTTACTTCTCGAAGCGACCACGTGACGACGTTGTCGACGGTGAAGGAGAACTGACACCACCTGCATACCAGGCTTTGGACCAGCGCGAGGACGCTGGGGTAGTATCGTGAACTAAAAACGGTGTCCCGAACAACGCACTCGATTGTACAATTAGTGACTTCCTAAAACGTGATCCCGCCGACCGCCCCTCGAATCTTTTCCGCATAAAGCAACTATCTCAAGCACCTGAGCTTTTGAGACGAGTGATACGTGCCTACGTAATTAAGGTCCCTTTCAACCCGGCAAATTTTATTCTATGTTATATTGGAGAAAGCAAATACGCTTTGGATGTATCTTCAGAAGAAGAACATGGATATAGTATTGGTTACTCGTCTCGTTGACTAAACTCTCAACGAATTATTACAAATACGTGATATATCCAATTCTGATGACGACTCAAGTTTTCCTTCGACTTGGGATAGAGCTGTCTGGTTCTGTGAAATGATAACGAGAGATGACGAGGAATCTCTTATCCCTGACAAGAATGACATATGGATGAATATCATCACATATCCGACCTTACTTGAATTTTGTATGCGCTTGAACTGCCTATGACAGCACTCAAACTAATTTGGACCAATCATAATTCACTAAATGCTGAGTTTCCACCAATAGATCTTATTAGGGGTAGGTAAGTCATCTAAGCCAGCCATTCCGACGTATCAGGTCGGACGGACACGAGAAATATGTGTATGCCAACTCAAAAATTAACTAACCTACATATCACTTACATATTTGCAATACATCCGACAGGATGGGACTAGAAGAGCTCAAGCCAGGAAACACAAGACGCGCTAAGGCAACCGCCATCGCGGCGTTCAAGGCTTTTGTTAAGAGTGAGTCTGTAGATTTTGAATATGTAAGGAGATGCATTGAGAAGGATGATAGTGGAAAGTGCATTGTGTCTATCTTAGATATGTTTGGTATGTATCTGGCCTTTAACGAAGGCAAGAAGGGCAAACAACTTGCCCG
>NW_008649029.1:350502-351060 GCF_000247585.1 Phytophthora nicotianae INRA-310 | reverse complement strand
ACTACCCTCAGCTGAAGAAGCTTGCAGCGGATGGTCCAGCAATCCAACGCATTGAGGCGTGTACACGCGACAAAGGCTTCTCCGAGAACGACTTGCTATCAGGGTCATCATACCTTGCTGGTGACATAAGCACAAACGCCATTCAAGGCAGTGCCACTCCACAAAGCACCCCAAACGATTACACTCAACACCCCATGCATTTCCACCAAGCATCCTTGATTGAGCAATTAATTCAGGTTAACCAGAAGCTCGACATGCGGCTCTCTGTCATGGAGGCTACGTTCTACAACAAGCAGCAAGACGCAACAACTGCAAATAATGTGTGTCAGGACACAATTACTAGCCACCCACCCAACAAGCGACGGCGTACCTCCGGAGCGACGAATCTCCACTGGGTACCTAGTGCATGAGCGCGCCGAACTGCATGGTCCAGTCCCTCGACTTGATATTCCAGCGAATCTCCATGGATGAAGACAACGCTCCACACGTACACTCCTTCTGTCGCAGACAATCTGCATCCTGCAGCTTGACCAACTCGATGCTCCTTGTATGTTTTTC
>NW_008649029.1:348362-350402 GCF_000247585.1 Phytophthora nicotianae INRA-310 | reverse complement strand
TTGCCAAACGGCAAGTTTTCATTGGTTAATGTTTAACCAATGATGCGCGAGCAGTAGTGGCTGGCTATCGATGCCCTCATATTATCCGGACATAGTCTAATTATCCGGATCATCGTCATGTTCGGCCTCATTTTATGATTTACTGGGTCGAGGGCACACGTCTCCCGGGCATAATTTGCACGTTTTTAGTTTTTTGCGTTTTTCTCAGCCTACAGGCCGTTTCAGGCGATTCTGAGCCGCCTATAAACAATGCACAACAGGCTCTCTTTTGAATCTCAAATCCCACTTCACATCCTCTAACCACATGATTACCGTTTAGTACCGTAGCTGTCAAATTATTACGTAGTTGCGCTATGAAGCGAGTTAAAACACGCTTGAGAACGATTTAGGTCATGAGCGGCTGTCAAACTTGCTGTTACTAACACTGAAGAGATATTTAACCAAGACTATTGACAAATACGCCGTTACAGATGCCTCTAGTTCCATGGAAGATCGTCGTATGGCTTTTAAGCTAGTAATCTAGACTTAAATTTTGCCCCCCTAAAATCGGCCCAAGATTCACCCCTGGATTGATTGTTTTTGGCGTGAGCGGGCGCACGGTCAACGCGCACACGTGCGGCATACAACTACAACTGCCTGCCAAGATAGTAGCTGTACGTCAAGAGATGCGTGAGAAACTGCAGCGTGCCTCAGTGCAGTCCATCTAAGCTCCTCCAGCGGTGCGGTGGGAGCGTGTGTACGCTGCGATCAGCGAGGAGTACGCTGGAGAGTCGCTAAAGACGACTTCGAAGCGTCAAGCTGTCAATGTCATACAAAATTACTCGTGCATCTACTGGAGAAGGCGCACTACGCACCATCAAGACAGCGGAAGGGCGTATCTTGGGTGATAACGACCAAAGGTCGTTTGTGCGCTTCAACGTCGGTTTACCCGCGAAGCGCGACAAGTTGATACATATTCTGGGGTTTGGTCACCGTGATCTGGTCTTGCTACTACGCCAGATAGTATTTCACTGTTCGTTTATGGTACCTTTACAAGGGTACCTAAGCCGTTCTCCCAATGTCTGACTGTCAATCGCTGACGTATACGTTGGGGTAATGTTGGTGCATGTGGAATGAAGGGATAACGTCACGTACCTTGACGCTCTCAACTTGGTGATGATTGCGTCGGACAGGCGTTAGACCTCGGCAAATGTGACGTGTGACTTGAACTTGCGCTCACAAACACTGTCGTGGTGCAGTTTCCCCGTGTGAGAATCGTGAGATGTCTCTTCCATTAGAGACAGGCCATTCGCCATCGTATGCTCGACCACTGCGTTTCGATCGACCAAATCCGCGACGCCATTACTTCAGACAAGATCGATATCTTGACTATCATTCCTACGTCGGTGATAAAGAACAAGGTACACAGTATTGAACTTTTTGTGATATTTGCGTTTATAAAATTTGAACGGTGATATTGACAATGCGTTATAATATTTTTAACAAGAGATTCAATACGTCAGGTGTGGCATTTCCGATGACGGGGAAAAGTTGTAGTGGAACAAGTTCTGGGCATACTTCAAGAAGTAAGACTGGGCCGCAACGACACAAATCTGTGGAACATGCACAGTATGAACGAACAAGGTGTTGAAATCATGAATCGCGCGAATAACCCACTGGAGAGGTACAATCGGACATTAGGCGAGAGATTTCCATCCCTGCTTTCCTTCATGGAAAATCCAAAATGCGTTCTCTTCTGTTGCACATTTCGGTATATATCTGGAAGTTATTGTAAAACCACGAAAGCAACCTAGTCATTCTAGCTTGAACGATATTATAACTTAAACGAATGCAGAATAATGAATGACTCTCGATCGCGTGTCAAGAAGTCATTTTTTTTTTTTACATCTTTCAACTCTGGCTCTATGCTACACTTAAGTGTGTATCTGTTGGACGCTGAGGCTTCCGTTGATGAATCTTGAACTTCGCCTCGAATCAATACCATTGATTGCAAACAAATGAGACTGCGTCAAACAAAATGTAACTAAAGCGGCTTTGAGA
>NW_008649029.1:326894-348043 GCF_000247585.1 Phytophthora nicotianae INRA-310 | reverse complement strand
GTGGTGACGAGAGCTTTACTCCTGATTCCGAAGCTTGCGAAAGGGATGTCGAGTCGCTATCAACAACCAGCGCCTCCAGTGAGTTTCAGGAAGAAAACGACATAAGCAACTTTTTGTTTGACGCGACCTACGATCTCAGGTCACGGAGATTTATTTAAGGGGTACAAGGCAGAACTGACTGAGCTCTACAAAAGGTTGGATGGAATCCAGCAATACCAACTATTCTCGACGGACATCAGCAAACCTGGAGTGGTGTCCTGCCGGAAGAGCCCTGAATGGGACGCTATAGAGTTTGACTTACGTAGAAAGATCGACAGGGCACTGACATCCCAGGAAAAGGTCCTCCGCATTCTGACCGAGCATCTTGAGACCTTGCCCCCCCCCTCCTCCCAACGCGGAGAAGATCGCCCAAATGTTCCAATCAATTCGACCCTATGTCCCCGATGAATTCCGCGACGACCCGATGTACGCGAAGCCCAGCGAGCGACAGCAAGAAAAAGCCAAAACCGCGAAGCAAGTGCGACGTACTCAACGTGCGGCAATGGCTGTGGCAGCCAAACGAAACCAAGATCAGCAGGGGAAGAGAGAGCGCAGACGACTCCGTGAAGACACCCGCAGCAAAACACCACACTCTCAGGCTAAGAAGCGAAAGACCACAGAGTGATGGCGATATAGCGAGCTCACTGTCAAACAATGTTGCTTATCTCCAGAAAAAATCAAAATGTTACTTATGGTCACAAGTTTAAATTTAGGGAAAAAAATTAAAAATACCCCAAGGATTTGAACCCACCATACTTTTTTTTGCAATTTTCATAAGGTTATACTCAGAAATAGCTAAAATAAATACCATCAACAGATTCCTCACTCAATTTTACGTCTAGATATGCAATAAAAAAAATGAGTTTTCAAGTTTAACATGGAGATCTTTTTTTTCTCGATCTCGTACTCCGCACCACCTGCGCCAAATTGGACGTACGTGCGCTCAATCGATAGCTATGACGCCCCTCTTTTAAGTAGTAGCCTCAAATCGCAATTTGTACTTAGGTTCAATAGATATATTTTGTTTGACGCAGTCTCAAATGCGATTAATATCATTGCTATTTTATTAAGATTGAAATAATTACTTTTATAAAACAATAAATATTATTTTAATTTTAGTACAAATAAATTATTTGCTGTCAATAAAATCAATTTTATTTCTTATCAATTAATTATTTCATTCCGAGTGCAACATACATATTTAAGTTGCGTCACGTCTTCCCGCGCTTTTTTCGTAGCCATTTCACGAAACAGCTGATCGATTGGCTGAGGTCACTCGTCCAACGAGATTCATTCCCCAAGTTGCCAGCCTAAGCAGCGCGTCGTCCTCTTTGCATCTCTTCCGCTCGACTACCCGACTTCATCGCTATGGACTTCCCGGCGCTGGTGGCCGCTCTGATGAGCAATGATAATGCGACGCGCAAGCAGGCCGAGGCGTCGTACGAGGCTTTCAAGGCTGAGCAACCCCAGACGCTTGTGGCCAACCTCGTGCAGCTGCTGCGCACGGCGCCCGAGCCGGAGGCACGTGCATTCGCCCCTGTGCTACTGCGTCCGCTGCTGGAGGTTAAGGCCGGCGTCTACACACAGTTGGATGCGGCCGCGCAGGCCACGCTGAAGGCCCAGTTGCTGGAGGCCGTGGCCAGTGAGCCCGTGGCCCACATTCGTCGCAAGCTTGGCCACCTTATCGCGGAGCTGGCTGCCATCTCGGAAACTTTCGAGCAGCCTTGGCCTGAGCTTCTCAGTGCCGTCTCGGCGCTCACCACACATGCCGACCCTCTGCTGCGCGTGACGGCCTTTGACTTGCTGGCCAAGCTGGCCGAGTACGTCGGCGACCTGCTGGCCCCGCACAAAGAGAGCTTCCTCACACTCTTCACCAACTCGCTGAACGACGCCAATGGCGAGGTGCAGATCGCCAGCCTCAAGGCCGCCTCGGCCTTCCTGCTTACGCTCGAGGACAAGCAGGAACTGTCTGCCTTTGCCATTATCATCGCCCCCATGCTGCGCATCATTGAAGTCCTGGTGAACGCCGGCGACGAGGTGGCCTTCCGTGAGGTGCTGTCGGCCCTCGTTCAGATCGCTGAGGTGCACCCCAAGTTCTTTCGCAACTCTCTGGACGACGTGGCCCGCGCTATGATCTTTGTATGTTCGTCACAGGAGCTTGACTCGGAGACTCGCGAACTCGCCCTGGAATTCCTGATTTCGCTATGTGAGAACGCCGGCGGTATGGTACGCAAGTCGCAGTTCATCGTGAGCAACGTGGTGCCTCTGGTTATCCAGCTTATGTGCGAAGTCGAGGAGGACGAGACGTGGGTGCAGAAGTTCGACGACCCGGAGAGCTTCACGGAGGCCAACGACGCCGACAACTCGGTCAGCAACGCTAGTGCCGCTGCCATTGACCGTCTGAGTACGTCTCTGGGCGGCAACGCCGTGCTGCCCGTGGCCATCCCGGTCATCAAGGGCTTCCTGGGCGATGCTGATTGGCGCAAGCGTCGCGCTGGCCTGTATGCTACGTGTCTGCTGGGCGAGGGCGCCAAGTCGCTCATGACTCGTGAACTGGACAACGTTGTGGGCATGGTACTGCCTTTCCTGAACGACCAGCACCCGCGTGTTCAGTACTCTGCGCTGCACAGCATTGGCCAGCTGGCCGAGGACTTTGGCGAGGTGGAGAAGGGCAAGAACTTTCAGGCCAAGTTCCACGCCGTCGTGATGCCTGCACTTACGGCGTTGATCCAGAACGAACAAGGTGTGCTGCGTACTCGCGCTCTGGCGGCCAGTGTGGTCATCAACTTCTGCAACACCAACGTGTGCAAAGCCAAGTACGTGGCCCCGTATAGCCAAGCTCTTCTTGAAGCGCTGTTCAATGCCATGCGCTCGTGTCCGCGTCAGGTGCAGGAGCAGGCTATCACTGCTGTGGCCAGTGTGGCCAAGGTGATCGGAGACGAGTTCCTGCGCTTTTACGACATCTTCATCCCGCTGGCCAAGGAGGTGTTGACCAACGCTCATGGTAAGGAATACTCTCTGCTGCGTGGCAAGTCCATGGAGTCGATTGCTCTGATCGGCCAGGCTGTGGGCAAGGAGCGTTTCGTGAACGACGCCAAGGAGATCATGGAGATCTTGGTGCGTGTCCAGTCCAGTGAAGAACTGGAGGGTCCGGAGGTGCAGTACGTGGCCCAGTCGTGCGTGCGTATCGGCAGTATCCTGAAGGAGGACTTTGTGCCGTATCTGCCTCATGTGATCCCGTCGCTGATCAAACAGGCTCAGATCCAGCCCGATATTCAGTTGTCGGATGTCGTTGACGGTGATGTCGAGGAGGATGGCGAGACTGCTGATGGCAAGGAGACTATGACGCTGGAGATTCGTGGAGTGGGCAAGAAGCGTCTGGAGATCAACACGAGCGCTCTGGAGGACAAGACCAATGCTTGCAACATGCTGTACCAATCGGCTCTTGACCTGGAGGGCTGGTTCTACCCGTACGTGGCCGAGGTGGCGCAGGTGATGATCCCGTTGATTGATTTCACGTACGTTGAGGACATTCGCATCGTGAGCAGCTTGACGATGGCCAAGCTGTTGAACTGTGCGGTGGACGGCACGCTAAACCACGGCCACGGCGCGACTGCACCGCAGTTCCCGCAGCAACTCCTTGAGAAGTTCTTTGAGCCGATGCTGAAGGGCTTGCAGGAGGAAGAGGACCTGGAATGTCTTGGAGCTTTCGCTGAAGCCATGTCGGCCGTCTTGGAAGTGTGCAAGGAGAGTCAGGACAAGGGATTCCAGGTCGGCATTCCGCTCGAGCACGTCCCGCGTGTGGTTGAGATCTTCAAGACCGTGGCGTCCAACAGCGCTCAGCGTCTGATGACCCAGCACCACGAGAACCAGCAGGACGAGGACTATGACGCCGAAGCTGCTTTGCAACAGACCGAGAACGACGAGCTGGAGGAAGGAGTCTTCCGCTCGATGGTCGACTCGATCGGCTGGATTGTTAAGATCCAGAAGGAGGCTTTCTTCCCAGTGTTCCAGGCTCACTTGCTGGCGTTCGTGACGCCGCTGCTTGAGCAGAAGACGGTGCCGATGCTGCGTGGCCAGGCTATCTGCATGATCGATGACATCATCGAGCACTGTGGCGCTGCCGCCCAGGAGCTGGTGCCGCTGTTCCTAAACCACCTTGTGCAGGGTCTTGAGGATCAGAGCCCGTCTGTCATCCAGGCGTCCGCTTACGGTATTGGTGTCAGCGCTGAGAAGTGCGGAGCTGCGTTTGACCCGTTCTGTCAGAACGCTCTGGAGAAGCTGGTGCACCTGGTTAACGTCTCGGCCAATGTGGACGATGACGAAGTTGGTGCTGCTCGTGACAACGCTATCAGTGCTGTGGCCAAGATCTGTCTGGCCCGTGAGGGTGCTGTCGATGCGGCCAAGATGTGGCCCATGTGGCTCAGCTGGCTTCCGCTTCGTACCGATGTGCTCGAGGCCCGCGATGTTCACGCTCGTCTTATTGCGCTGGTGAACAGCGGCAACGCTCATGTGCTCGGCGCCGACTACGCGAACCTTCCTCAGATCCTCAAGGTGTTTGCGTCTGCTCTTCGTAAGTTTATGTTGATATCCACTGGTTCATGTGGTGAAGCTGTGTGCTAACTGTTTTGTGCCGCTGTTATTGTTACTATTTCAGTGTTCGATCTGGCCGAGGCTGAGGATGCTGCTGACGATGAGGACATGTCAACCATTTCGGAGGAGTCCAAGCCTCAGCTTCGCGAGCTGTTGGCCAAGTTGCAGTCTCAGCTGCCTGGTCCGGTGGTACAGGGCGCTTGGGCGAAGCTCAGCGGTGACGAGCAGCAGGCTCTGTCTCAGCTGTAAGATGTCAGAGGTGAATTTGGTTATTGATTGACGACGTAGGAAATGCATATAGAGATAAGAAAACGATAGGGTAGTAAGTAGTTTTGTCGGTTGGGTCATGAGGATCTTGTAACCTGCTTTTGAATAGAAAAGATATGTTGGAGATGCAAATTCACAATTTATGTTGCATCAATTTGAATTTTCAAAGTTGAAGTTGATTTGCTCGTTGAGTCTCCTCAATTGTGGTAAAAAGTTCTGTCTACCCCGAGTATTAATCAGAACCCACTGCAACGCTTGGTGTATAGTATCGCTCGGTTGGAAGCTGAAGAGGGTCTACGTCAATTACTGGACTTGCCTACACACATCCACTGCTTATCTCTTGAGCAAAAACTTGAGTGCCAGCCCTGCAACGACTACAGCCCCAACGATGCCCACGCCTACCACACCATCTTCTACTCGACACAATAGCTTACATCAATCCCCCACATTGTATCGTAGAAGTCTCATCACGTACCTCTTGCCACGACTTCTTTGATTCTTTTGTGAAGCAACTGTGCTTTCATGTGTGACGGCTCCATGCGGAGTAAGCGCTCGCAGTAGCTGCGACTGGCACGGTACTCTCCAAGCCCACATAGCGTCAGTGCGATCCAGTACAAACTCTCCTTGGGGGAATAGTTCTGCTCCAGCAGATCTGACAATAAAAACTCGGTGAGCTTTCCTTCAATTTCATTTTTGTTTTGCCAAGTTGCCTTTTACCTTCCAGTAATCCGATTGCGCGGTATTTATCGTCACACTTGCGGCTTTTTGCCAGTGCAATGGCATAGCGCAGTTTGACCTTCACTCCGCAATGACAACAAATAAGTGATAGCGTAAGCAACGTGGTGATTTCCGCACTGGTGACCTCAGATCCGCGAAAGGAGACGCTACCTGAGGCGACGGCTGCTCCTTCTCCTGTTCCTCCAGATATTCCTCCCGTGCAGCCGCCAGTTCCTCGGGGGAGAACCATTCCGCGTCGGTCTTGGCGCCTTTCATGGTCATGGCGCCCGCTTACGCGTTGCCTTTCTCCCTCCGCTGCCCAAGCGGGTCTAGGAGTAAGTCCGCGCTTCTCTTTTGCAACTTCTTCAATGACAATAAATAGTGTACCGTACACAAAACGCTAATCGTTTTCGCGAGTTGAAGTTGTTGTTGAAGTCATTCGTCGACGAAAAAGTAATGTGCTAGCTACTGGTGCTCAATTGCGATGATCAGGGTGTTTTCAATACCGAGACTGACGAAGGGGGCGCCTTGGGCGGCGCACTGTCCTTTCGACACGCTTTGCGCACGTCGAATAAGAGCTGGGAAAATGACAAAATGGCGAGCAATCACATCAGATTTTTTTCATCAGCTATGATGAAAAATCGCCGTACCTGAACATTTAGCAGGTTGATGAAAATAATTCCACCAAAGGCCATGGCGAAGTGGATCTGTATATACAAGCGATACAAGCGATACAAGCGATGTTAGAACTGTTGATGCTGTAATAATTTGTTGTGGTGCGATACCTGTTGTACGAAAAGGTGTTTTGCTTGATACGTCAGGACAGCGACGGCTACGTGGGGTATGAATCGAGCCACGGTGAACGATACCCACTGTGCGCGCCATACCCATTGCAAAAGTGGAGACAACCGCACTGAGAAGTTGCTCATGACTAGCAACTTCCGAGCATGCATGAAGACTGACTGCAGTTCGCACACCAACGCAAGCGACAGTAGCGGCACACCCACGGTCTTTGTGAGAGCGGAAATGTAGCAGATGAGCACTACTACGTGGTGCACGACGATTCCAGGGGACTTGACGTATAGACCATTCAGCACATAGTCCCACAAGTCATAGGCAAAATAACCTGAAGCCGAGCCGAACAAGGTAAGCTATGCAATCAGTACTTCAACTTCGAAAAGAGTTGAAAGTTACCCACCAGTAGAGACTGAGGTGGCCAGGAACTCCCCCCGGGTTACAGTACTGACGTAGTCGCCATTCAGCGAGTGAGATGTGAGAAGCGCCGATATTGCCAGCAGAGACGAAAGCGCCGAATGCAGCATCGACACCAATGTGTTGCTAAACAGTAGCTGGCCAAATGTCGACAAAGTCGGAAATGCCTTCACCTTGGCCGATGCTAGCGGTACAACCACCACTCGGACAATCGCGAAAGCCTGGCCAGTTTGCCAAACAGTAGAATGACAACGTTAGCAGAACAAAGTGACAGGAACGATGGCAATTGCCTTGGTACCAATGAGGAGGTCACGACGATCCAAAGTCGCGGGTCCGTGTACAGCTAGCGAAATGTGTCAGCGAAAGAAAACCGTCAGTCGGATTCGTCTCAGCTGCATCACACAATGGATCGCACCATGGTCGCGCACATGCTGATCCACGTGATGACGAGCGCTTCGGTGAGCATGACTGTTGCAAATGCCGCTTTGGCGTGGAATTCGAATGTACCCAGCGAGGCGAGCGCCACGTTCTTCGGTGTTCCTGCATGGCGTTCGCCTATCAATGCTATTAACTGCCAATCACACGGCATTTAGAAAATTTCTACCAATCATCAATAACCGTTCCTAAATGTTGCATGTGCGATACAGTATTGACACTTGCAAGATGAAAAATGCGCAACAACAAACTGCTCCGCTGAACGATACACGAAAGTTTTTTCATCATCCGATCTATTGACAAGACACGATCTACACTGCTTAATCAAATTGAATATGTCTAGGTGAGCCTCGTCAATCCAAACTCGAAGCAACAAATGCCGTTTGTAGATGTACACTTGAGTTTATGTCAATAAAAAAAACGTTTTTTTTTTTTAAAAAAATTGTTCCGGGTTGGGGGGGGGAAACGAAAAACGAGGCTGCCGTCAATCCACTGACGCAGTTATACTTGGGGGCTCTCGTCGCCAGCCAGCGATGACGTCGAAGCCAGGATTCTTTTGCTTGTGTCGTCACGCCACTTCACTCTCAATTTTTGTGCACTTGGGTCGTCTGATAAATTATGATGCTGGACGAGGACGGAGCTGGCTGGTGGCGTGGCTCACTGCCGCCCTCTCTATTCGTCCTCGCGGCAAATACGCTGGAAAATGGATAAGCGCGAGAACTTGGAAGTCGCAGACTCGGTGCTACTCGCCGAGCGAGGCGACATGGCGTTCAGCGCGTCGCCACTGCAGTTGCTGGTGGTGCTGCTTCGAAGGCCGAAGCTGCCGAGGTCGCTGCTCTGGAACGAATAGTCTAGGAACGGGTCGCGACTCAGGTACGAGTCGAACTCGGGCTTGGGAGGCGACAAGCCAGACAGAGGTGCCAATGACATCTGCTGGTTGAAGCCGCCGAAAGGAACGGACAAGTCGATAGGCTCCAGTACGTTGCCGTACGGGTTCACCAACAGGTCCTTGGAGTGTGTCTCCTGGTCGTCCGACTCGCTGGCGGTGCTGGACAGATCGCTGCTGCCGTAGTCGACGAACCGCTGGTCCTCGTCGCCTGGGTGCCGGGTGTGGATAAAGCGGCAGCGTGAACCGTACATGCACTTGCCCGTGGACATGAAGGCCTTGCAGCGCGTGGTCTTGTACTTGGGGTGACGTAGCACGCCACGCAGTTCTTCCTCGCCGTGCGCGAACTGGCACTTGGAGCCGTACCGGCAGCTTCCGTTTTCCGTGAAGTGCTTGCAGAGCTCAGTCTTGTAGAGATTGTTGCGCGCTGTCTGTGGCAGACGTCCGCAGTCCACGATATCGCCGTTAGCCAGCACGTGCATCCGATTGGGACTGCCGTAGCTCGGGGTCTCCATGGGTCCCATGTCGGTCATCCGCATCTTGGGTTGAGTCTTGTGTAGGGGATGAGGTCTATTGAGTTGTGTTTGCCGAGCGTGGGGGTGATCGCTAGGCAAGGAGCTCTGAGGATGTGGAGAAGAGTGAGTAACCCGGTGAACGCGTTCGGAGGAGCGAGAGGTGGCCGGTATCCAGACACAGAGAGGGACGAAGACACTGCACGTAATAGAGGCCGACGATAAGGAGAAAGTCAGCACCGAGCAGCTCCAAAGCCGAAGCTAAATTGCGTTGTGACGTGCCCCGCCCAACGCGTGGAGCGGTCGATCGAGTGTTCGATCCGCGAGTGGACAGTGAACGAATTTCTCACCGGAGCTGAACCTTGGGGTAGAAGCGACCGTCGCCATCCGTGCATTGTATCAGGATCGACGACGGACTACAAAAGGCGTGACACCAACCCTGCCCCTTCTGCCTTATCTTGGAACTTTTTGGCCCACTCTAATTTGTGGTCTCCATACAAACAACAAGACAAACGAGTTCAGAAAAATCAAAAACTGTAGAACATAAACTGGAGATCGACGACCTTATTCCGGTTGTTGCCTTCTGCTGCTGTTCGCGGTGAGGACGCGGCAGGGCTGGGCAAGTTTCCTCGTTGCAATAGCCCTCTTGATGATTTTCTACCTTGTGCGAGTAACTATGATATTGTATGTGTCGACTTTCCTACATATTTGCCTATCGTCCTTGGAGGCGTGCTCCTCGGGATAGGCACACGTAGGCGACAGCCTCGCGTCTTGCGCTCGCTATGCGGCGCACAGGGAAGGGGCCAGAGCTCACAAACGCTCCACCACGGCCATCATCGCCATCCTCCATCTGGCGCGGCTTGAGCTCTTCCAGCCGCCAGCTAGGCCCGTTTCTTGCAGGTTGCAGTTCGATCGCCAAGCGGAGAGCTTCCTCTCCGCGTTGAACGAACTGCGGCAACGCGGCGCAGATGGGGAACTTACAACCTGCCCTGTTGAGTGCGCTTGGCACGAGGAAAGGGCCGAGTCGACATCAACTCAGCGATGGCGGCCGGAAGATGTCAAGCATCATCCGTGCAGCACGATCCGATCGGTCTCTGAGCTGCAAGAGGGGCTGTTGGCGCTGGATGAAGTGTCGATTGCCAGCACCAGGCTCTAAACAGATGGCGAGCATGCATGGCCGTTGAGTTCCGCCGTCCGCGGCTGGAACCAAGGAGCTATCGGTGCCGACAGCATGCTCAAACTTATACAAACATGGATTTCGCTGCCGCGATATCTTTTTCCCTCGGTCGCTCGCCTGAAATCGAGACTTGTCTGCTCGGAGCCGGAGGCTGTTGCACCGAAAATCTACGAGCGGATGACAAGGAATTTTCGACGTGCTGGCTCCCGCTGACTTTGCCGTCGAGACTGTCGCTAAGTTGACAAACCAGCCTCGGTCTCTGCTCGGCAGCGCTTCAAGCTCCACGAGCTTAGTCGCGCTGGCCAAGATTGCCAACCTGACTGTCTGGCCCCACTCCGCTTCGACGAGCAACAACAGCGGTAGATTTTGCTCGCGTCAAACGCCACTCTTGTCAGGCCACGGTGACGAGGCAGCGAGCGTAGCAGGAGCGGCCACACTCGCCATGCAACAATAATCGTTGCGAAACATTCACACGGTATCCGTATAGCGCGTTGCCGTTGGTGCGCCTATAATAATAGCACTCATGCCGCAAAATCCGCTACGCTGGAGGCGTAAAAGAGCGCGATTCCCTCTAGCGTTTGGATTCCAACTTTGGAACATCCGCCGATCGCACGCCAGCTTAGCATGAGAGGACAGGAGATTAGCTCCAGCCGCTAAGCCGATGGCTCACCGCATGGCGTAGGGCAGCGAATCTTCAATCACAGCGCTTGGTCTCGTTTTCAAGAAAGATCATCTCGGTATTGTGCAAAGGATTACCGTCGCCTCGATGATCGCAACGCTTCGCATCTCTGCAAGCAGACTCGCAACGGAGACCGAGTCAACATGCCAGCATCTCTTGTGCACCACGACAACGCAGGACTCGCCTACATCGTGACGACACACCAGCCACAACACCACAATTTGAGATGGACGCCACATCGCATCGCTGGAGCAAAACCAGGACGACAGAGCACTGCAACGTCGTGTTCCTGCCAAGATCTGGCCCACCAACTTGGTGGCAGCTTGGCGGTCAGACTATCGATGCAAGACCATTGTTCACCACAAGACTGACTACACTCGCATAACGCCAAGTGACAGTAAAAATCTACCTCTGTTGCATTTCATATTGACGCTCTATTGCGCTAGTTACGGCTCGGCAGCAGCAGTCTCCGCAGATTTCTCGACGAGATCCCAATAGTGGACGACGTTCTTGGCCTCCATGACCTTGCGGGCTGTGGCGGATGTCCGACATTCCTGAAAGCGGAAGTTGTTGAACGCCTTGCGAGCCACCACGCCCTGCCAGACCAGCAGACAGCCGTTGCCACGCTTTGCTGCGTCCTCGTCCTCGCTGTCCGACTCCTGCTCGGCCTCGCGCGCCCCGTTCCAGTCGATGCGTCGCATCATGAGCTTCGTGTACTGCTTAATGGCCTTCTTGCCTCCTTCCACTACCACCATATTGATGTTGCTGTCCTTGCAGATTAGTACGCCGCCAGTGAGATGGTACTGCTGCGCATTGACATCGACCTTGAAGCGATGTTGCGGGTTCGAAAGATCCGGCACTCTGTTTCAGTAGTAGAAGTTGAAGCGAGTTAGTCGGCCTGTCATGGAACATCACAACAATGAGAGCACAGAGCACGTACTTGAAAAGCGCCACATGGATGTCTCCAGCGGCGTCCTCTTTAATCTTGCGGAGTTTTTTCTCGCGACGCTCCTCGGGCGTAAGCTTGCGTGCCAAGTTACGCATTTCGTGGTTCTTTTCACGCTGCGCTATCTGATCGCGAACCTTGCGCTCGATGGCCGACGGGTCTGCCACAGCTTGCTCGGACAGCACACGCATCATATTTGACAGCTTCACCTTTGGCTCTGGTGGTGGCAATAAGCCCAGCGCGATTTTATCCTGCTTCTCCTTCTCCCGGTCTGCGCGGTTTTGACGACGGATCTTCTTGCGTTCCTGTATTGTTCATAATCAAAGAACGATATTAGGCTGCGGGTCATCACAGTTGACCAGCTTAAGAGCAACAAGTACCGCAGCAGTCAGCATGAGTGGCACCGCTACGGGTTTGTTATCCTGTCTGGTAATCAGATTGAGCCGCGCTGGGTGCTCACAAACGTGCGCAGTTCCACAGTACTTGAGTTTCATGTCAGCGTAGGAGACTGTCACATCGGGGTCCTCCTTGCGAGCTTTAGCCTTGATAAATCCAAACTTGTCCACAATAGCACGCTTGTCCTTGGGGAGATACTCCACATCCCACCACTCGACGTCAGGAGTAGACATCTCAGGTTTAAGCGGAACATCCACGCTGTCAATCTCCATTTCGCTGGACTTTTCATCATCCTCTGGAGTTGACTCGGTCGGCTCGGTTGATTCATCGATTGGTACAATTGACTCCTTCTGGTATCCTCGCGGATTGCGTCCCGACGTGAACCCAGCCATCATCTTCTTGGCATCACGAGCGCGAACCTGCTCTGCCTGCTTCACGTAAGTGCCTTGTGCAACGAAATTAAAGGTCTTGCGAGCACGTCTACAATGGGAACAGCATAGCAGAACAACAGACAATATGTTAGTACCATTTCACGTCCACCATACTATTGCACCTCGCTTCAACATGCCACGTACGTCTCTCGCTTGGTAACCTTGAGTCGGGGATCCACTGCTTCTAGTTTATCGTCCTCGTCCACTGTGCGATGGGATAGGTATGGGTTTTGGTTCTTTTTGGCAGCATCGCTACCCCTCGCTCCCTGATTGGCCTTGAGTGTCGCTTCGCTTGGCTTCTTGACGACTACATTCCCTGCTGCATCAATCTCTCGTCCCTGCTCATCCAGAAGTAATGGTGCTGGCATGTAGGTACCGCTGCCAGCAGCACGAGCGCTCAGCATCGCAGTGGATGCAGCGACGGCAGCCGTAGAAGCTCCGGGCTTCCGCAGTAGCTCTTTGATGTGGCTCATTTGACTCTGCACCGACTTGTAGATCTGATCTGTCCGTCGTCGCTTTTCCTGTTCAATGCGGCTTAGTTCCTCCGGGTCTACATGTACCGCTGCGCTTCCAGGCACGGCTGCTGGCACGGGGAGCGCTGTTGTTACTGATGATCCAGGGATGGCGCGAGATA
The DNA here is from genome assembly GCF_000247585.1 of Phytophthora nicotianae INRA-310. Classification (NCBI taxonomy): domain Eukaryota; phylum Oomycota; class Peronosporomycetes; order Peronosporales; family Peronosporaceae; genus Phytophthora; species Phytophthora nicotianae. The sequence goes on along the minus strand of NW_008649029.1, from coordinate 335,119 downwards.
TCTTAGCAGCTGCGGCGCGCGCTAGCGCCGCGGGGTCCAACACGGGAGATGTGTCGGTACCCACAGCGGGTCTCTTGGATGCTGGCGCGGCTGAATCTGCAGGGGCATCGCTGAATCTGCTCTTCCGCTTGCGTCGTGGCGCCTCGCCACACTGCTCCATGGTCATCGACGCAGCAATTGGCTGGAGGTCCAGAATTTACGTAATTATATTGCTTGCTGCAGGTTATGTTTTCTGACGGAAGAGAGGAGAGAAAAAAAGCCAGCGTGAATGTGCCGTTAGACAGTTCGTTGAGTTCATACTGGTGGGGGTTAGTCATATGTTTCTGACTTGTTTCGATGGTTCAGATTAGGCTATTCGAAAGGATTTTATGGTTCATCTAACGGCACGGATCCATTTTCGGAATGCATGTCTCAACACAAGTTGTGAATTCAACAGCGTTAGTATCAGTTACCTGTAAAATTTGCTCTCCACAACTAAATCGTATATGGTCATGTATCCATTGTCAGAGATTCTTTTTGAAGCCCGTGGTTGACGCAAGGGACCCCATTTAGAGCTCCACAAGAGAAAAGAAACCGCGAACGGCAAGCCAAATACGAGCCGAATCCCCGCTGTCACGAGCGACACGAAGCAGCAGACAGTCATTCACACCATCATGACGTCCAAGACGTCTAAGAAGAAGCCAAGTCTGGCCGAAGTGATGGATGAGCTGCAGAGCCGCTTCCTGGTGAACCTGCCTGAGTCGGAATTGGCCTCGAGCGAGCGCCTCTTCTTCCAGATCGAGCAGTGCTTCTGGTTCTACGAGGACTTTTACGCCGACCAGTACGCGCATCTGCAGCACGTTAAGCTCAACGACTTCGCCCGGCAGATGTTCGCACACTGTCCGCTACTGCGACCGCTCGCGCACCGCTGCGACGAGCTGTTCCAGGATTTCAAGACGTATCAGCGCCAGGTGCCCGTCGTAGGCTGCATCTTGCTCAACTCCGCGCGCACCAAACTTGTATTGGTGCGCAATTGGAAGGGTACGAGCTGGACATTCCCGCGAGGAAAGGTGAACGAGGGCGAGTCCGATATGGATTGCGCACGGCGAGAAGTGCTGGAGGAATGCGGCTACGATGTCGGGGACAACCTCGCGCCAAAGCAATATCTGGAGTTTGTGGCTAATGATCAGCGCATGCGCATGTACATGTGCCCAGATGTTCCTGAGGACTACGCGTTTGCACCGCAGACACGCAAGGAGATCAGTACCATCAAATGGTTCACGTTCGATGCTCTACCCAAGAAGACGTGGAGTGTCATGCCCTTCATGTCAAGATTGAAGCGCTGGGTCAAGGGACACAAGACTTCCAAAAAGAAAAGCAGCAACTCTGCTCCAAACAGCACAGGACGTGCAGCTTCTGCTCCGCGGAATCGCCCGTTGACGCTGATTACGAACGGTGCTGCTCAACAGAACACAGAGAGTGGCAAGAAGAAGAATCGCATGGAGCGATCAATCTCGACGCCCCACAACGACAGACCAGCTACTACTGGTTCAAAGAAGGCCAGTCGCGGCCACTTTGGCACGGAATTTGACACAGCTACGTCCTATGACGGCTTAAATGACGAGACGTTCGGGAACGCGAAGAAGGGCTTCAGTGTGGAAGAGATGTTCAGTGTAAACGAGCGTCTGACGGGACAGAAGTTCGAGTATGATGGCAACCCACACGACTTTGGAAAGTCCACATCGCGACCAACTGCAACGCGAGCGACAGCTCCACTATTTAATTCGAAGGGCCCGATGCCGGTGCAGATCCTCAGACGGCCTGCGTCAGCGCCGTTGAAGCGAGTGGAAGAGGAGACGTGTCCGTTGCCCAGCCCACCACGTCAGTCGACGGGCTCGACACCGTTCGGGTCCTTCCAGTTTGACGCCGTGGACATCATGGCCGTCGTGACGTAACTCTTCTCGAAGAGTGGCGTCGACAACCAGATCGAAGGAATGAACTATCAGCCACATAGGTCAAGTGACCGGGTCGACTGCTTCTTGCTCCCGTTTGGCAGGAGCATGAGTTGCCTTGTCCCCAGATACGATCACTACCCTCACTGCATTCAGGCGGGTCGGTCCTTCGATTAGGTGTCACTTCATGTTTTGCATATTGTTTTCTAGCTTTGTACCATAGGAAAGCTGCAGGTCTTCCCAGTGCTCGCGGAGGAGGAGTGAAGAGCATACGGGATACCGGTAGCTAGGTGTTTTTTTAACACCGCCCAGTGTGAAAGAAATTCATCCCGCCCGGCACGGTGGCACAGACAAGAAGTCATCGACATCGTGGGCAACTGATGCGAAAGGTGAACAAACGACAAGAGAAGAATTCAGCAAAGACCATACTAGTAAGTGGCTTCAGTTATTGACGGGTTCGCGTGCGTGATACGTTGGCTGCAGATCCCCAAGTCCACGGCTAATAGTGTAGCTATCCATCGCAGCATCCACTCTCCTTGAAAGCTAGGCTGCAGTGCCTTCCTCGGTTGCCATTTATTCGCCAGGAGCGGTGGTGTAAGAGATCCAGCACACGAGGATGAGCTGCAAGCATGACACGCTGCAAGATTCAAACATACGTATAAGTGAGCATATGAGGGCAGCAATATTTGCCAGCAATCCATGAACCTCACCCGAAAAGCAGGTAGTTCCGGAAGAGGCGGTTCTCAGGAGATGGCTCCGCTACGCTTCCCTTCATGCAGTTAAGCTACAACACATGACAGTAGTGGTTAGACTGCGAGCTTCAGGTACTAGTATTTCCACAGTTCATTAACTCACTGTGAAATATGACACGGCAACACCAGTGTACAGGAGGAACACGTAGTAAGCGATCGAGCCGAGCAGCTGGAAGACGACCGCATTGATCACCAACGGAATATACTTGTAGCCGGAAAAAGATACCAAGTCGAGGAACGAGATCGAGCTGTTTAGCACGTAAAGACAGGCAGCCAGAACGCCGATCTCGATCAACTGCATCACAAGACAGTAGCTCGCATCCTTGGTGATCACATCCGGGCTGAATCTGTTATAAAATATCATCGTGAGTGCTGCGTTTTGGATGTAGCGGGAGCCATCGCAACCTACTGGTTCGAAGTGCCTTTGGAGTAACCCACAAGCAAAATGTAGGTCAGGAATCCCATCAGCGGGATGTAGAGATCCGGGGCATTGCTATCACGAGTAGGAGGAGCGTATTGCATCTGAAAAATATGGCAGCAACATGTGGTTAGAACTTACAAACCCTTACATTTGTAGTACTTGACGCACTGGCTTGGATTCGTCTTGCTCGCCATTGCCAATACGGCGCCAGTTCTTGTGCCGGAACGGGAGCAGCAAGATCTAGAATTCAAGATGGTATCATACGGGTCAGAAGCACTGTATAGTAATCCAATAGCACAGCTGAATCCGCACCTTGAGACGACTCTTAACGTAAGAGTTGTTGACAGTGAAATAGTACTTCAAGCTGCCCCAAATACCATATGCGCCAGGTAAATACATCTCCGACTGCTTCTGCAAGAAATCTTGCGCACTATTCATCGCCAGTCCTGCCATCGGGTTGCTACCGCCAGCAGCAAAAGCAAAATTAAGCATAAATTTCAAGTCAATAAAATAAAAATCTACTGACCTGGAGAACTGATTGATAAAGTCTGCCTGCTGCGCCTGCTGAGGGTGCTGCATATGCGGCCGTGGGTTGCTATTCGGCGGGGTCTGCTGCGGAACATTTTGCGCATAGCCGCCGTGCGCTGGGTGGCGATGTTGGAAGCCTGCGGGTGTCGACTGGAACTGCTGCTGGGCAGGAGGCACCGCATTCATTCCTGGTTGGTGATACTGAACAATGTCGATAAGTATTAGGTCCAGTATGTCGCCTCATTGAGTCTGCAGTGTACTCACATCCTGGGTGAAGGCCGAAGCGGCCTGCTGGTTGAAAAATCCGTCCGAGGTCGAAGCCTGCATCGGAGCAGGAGAAGCTACGGATTTCTGGTGGAACTGGTGCGCTGGGCCACGCTGTGGCGTGCGCTGTTGGCCCATGGCCGGCTGCGATGGGAACTGTGGAGCCGCGCCGAAGCCAGGCGTCGCGTTGAACTGCATCGGCCGCTGGCGGTTGTTGGGGTTCTGGAATGAGCCTGAAGGTTGTACAGACAGGAGGGGTGTAATGAGTTTGAGAACACTTGCAGGGAGAAACTGATAGCAGCAACGTACCGGGTTGAGCCATGGCAATCTTGCTCGTAGTTCGTCGGCGTGTTTTGGTTGTGCGATCGACGTGGCAAAAAAGGTAGTTCATGATGTGGCCCACACAGTAAACATCTGAAACACTGTATAGTGATACAATAGTCAATGTTGATTCGTTTTCAATTTTGTAAGGCAACCAACCCCCTCTATTTTAGCATGGTAGGGCTGTAAACATGGAGAAGCAATGCTTACGCTTTTTTCCCGCCTTCCGGCCTGCTCCGATCAAAAAGGTGGTCTACGCCGACTTAGTGTCGTCACCTGTACGGAGCGCCTCTGACACGTGTTTTCAAGCTCAGGACGAGCTATATTCGCGTCAGTGCTGGTCCAGTGTTTGGTCCATGAGAACGTTTTCGATGAGTTCCTGGTCAGCCTTGACGTTGCCCGCCGCATTGTTCAACAGGAAGTCGGTAAGCGCTCGGATATACATCGGATCGTAGATGGTGCCCGCCTCAGTATCTAGAGTCACGTGTGCGACAAGTTGCAAAAGTGACAGTTCCCGCTCGGGTGTAGACGCCTTGGCGCGCTTGATGACAGCGTAATTACGGTGATGAGAACTCAGTCCGGCGAAGGCCTTGCGCTTGATCTCAATAGGGGCGATCGTCGCAACCCAGACCACAACTTCGCGATCAGCCTCAACGTATCGCCGTATAATTTGCTTCACACGGACGTCTGTGCTCGAGTTTCCTGCGAACAGCTCCTTGGAAAAATGTTCGATGATGGTATATGGCGTATCCAGATTCTGCAAGTTAATCAACAGTTATTGTAAGTCGTCACAGAGCTTTTCATCAAACATCACAAGATTGTCCATACCTGCGCCGCTTTGGCGTATAGATTCCCTCGGTGCTTCTCCGAGCCCTTGAAGTAGTTCCAAGTCGCCTCAGCAGTTGCGTGCTGCCCGAAGGGCATAACCTTGTTCGAAAACACTTCAAGATACATACCATTCACGCCTTCACGCATATGTATATCTTGCTGTGTCATCTCCATCGCCGCCAAACCGTTTGCTGCGAGGACTGCATCCACTTCACTATATGCTGCGTCGAGATACTCCAGTAATTCCTGGAAGTCTGCGGCATCTGCACGAAAATCCAATGTGCGGCCAAGTGGGCAAATATCGCCTGGCTTTTGAATGGAGGAAGTGCACTCAGCAATCTGAAACACACACCGAACAGCATTAATTAACACTACATGAGCATCAGCGATACAAGTATAAAGAGCTTCTCGTACCTGCTGCTGGGCCCGCTTCAGTAGTAAGCTCTCCAAGCTCTTGGCTACTTTGATCTGACCTTCCAAAACCAGTTTCAGCCGTACATTTTCGCGTTCTGCTTTCTCTCTCCGACTTCTCTGACGAGCAGCAAAGCCTTCCCAAATACTAGAAACTTGCACTTCAGTACAATTCGGCGGTGCACTGGCACAATTTCCAGTCTCTCGCCTATCTGAGTTCGTGAGAAGTGGGCGTTCCTGTAATGTCTGTAACTCCTTCTCTAACTGTCCCACTTTCTCCCTTAAATACGCAATCTCCAGCTTGCGTTCGTTGCGCGCACGGTTGGGGTCTCCATAGACTCCAGCCTTCCTCAGCATCCGTTTTCTGGCGTTGTCAGCTGCTCGGCGTCTCGCTTTGATGGCGTCAGACACCGGTCGGGAAGCAGTCCCATTTCCTTTTAATCGTTCTCGTATTACTGAGCCTTGACAAAGCATTTGTCCTGTATTACTCGCCGGAACAACAACAGTGGCGTTGTCAAAAGCTCCGTTTGATGGCGTTTCCGACCCGTTCGTGGTAGGAGGTTGCACGTCAGCTGCTGCGCTGAGTGCTTCATCTGGCAACAAACCTTGGTTGACTGTGAAGTCGTCCACGAATTTCAGTACGGCCTCGAACGCGCGCATCGCATCGTCGTCTTCGGCCAGGAACGCCATGGTGCAGAATTTTGGTCAATTTGCTCCTACCAATTTTACGTAATTTTGCTTCGATCAAATATTCCTGAATGTATTTTTTGCTCTGAACGCCCTAAATTTATTAGACACATTATTTTAGTGTACTGATCTCGGACCAAAAAAAAGGCAACGGGGCCCATTCTCACGGACGCAGCATTTGATCCATGAGGACATTTTCGATGAGTTGCTGATCCGCCTTGATATTTCGTGCTGCATCGTTCAGCAAGAAGTCAGTGAGTGCTCGAACGTATTTGGGATCGTAGATGGTACCGGTCTGGGTATCGAGCATTCCGTGCGATACGAGCTGCAGTAACGATAATTCGTGTTGAGGGGTCGAAGCTTTGGCGCGCTTGATGACAGCGTAACTCCGATGGCGGGAAGTAAACCCCCCGAATGGCTTCTGAGTCATGTTAACGGGGGTAATTGATGCCACCCACACCACGATTTCGCGATGAGATTCAACATAACGCCGGACAATCTGCTTGATGCGCACATCCGTGCTCGAATTGCCAGCAACCAGTTCTTTCGAAAAGTGTTCGATGACCGTGTACGGTGTGTCAAGATCCTGCAAAAGATTTGAGTCATCATTAGAAAAAAGATCATCTCGTTAATATATAGACGTGGATGACAACATTGCAGTTTAAGAATGAACGTACCTGGGCTTCTTTCGCATACAGAGTGCCTCGATGCTTCTTCGAGCCCTTGAAGTAGTTCCATGTCGCCTCCGCTGTGGCATGCAGACCAAAGGGCAAAACCTTGTTTGAGAACACTTCAAGATACATTCCATTGACGCCTTCGCGCATCTGTACGTCGTGCAGTGTCATTTCCTTCCATGCAAGGCCATTGGCAGCCAGTACTGTATCGACTTGGCTATACGCGTCGTCAAGGTATTGCAGCAAACCCTGGAAGTCAGCAGCATCAGCTCGGAAGTCCAATGTGTGGCCTGAAGGGCAAGCTATATCAACTCGTCTCTGAATCGATGCGGAGCACTCGGCAATCTGCCGCACCACAATACACATGAGTGATCCATCGTTCAGAATACAATGAGAACACAGTAAACTTTATCTTAGCAAACCTGTTGTCGAGCGCGCTTGAGCAGTATGCTCTCCAAATCTTTGGCCACTTTTATCTGACTTGCAAGAACCACCTTCAGTCGCACATTTTCTCGCTCTGCCTCCTCTCGTTCATTTCGCTGATGAACCGCAATCTCCTCCCACGAACTCGAAGCAGCTGACAACCGGTTTTCGCTTGCAAAAGCAGCGATTTGTTCCTCCAGACCAGGGTCATTTTCGTTTGTTGCGCTCCGTGTTCCCAGCTCTGTCAATGGTCTCGATGGTCGCTCTCGAGCGTTTTGCAGCTCTGTCTCCAGCTGTCCCACTTTCTCGCGCAGGTAGGCTATTTCGAGCATTCGCTCATTGCGAGCACGGTTGGGGTCTGCATACTCCCCAGCTTTGCGCAACACCTTTTTCTTTGTATTGTTGGCCACACGGCGGCTTGAGCGGAGAGAGCCTGACAGAGTAGTATTCGTACTCAAAGTACTGCAGCCACTTGATCGCTGGGATAGTCTTGAAGAACGACGCAGGCTTAAAGTAGCATCGGTTCCTCCGGCGACTTGAAGGTGCATCTCCTCAATCATCGGCATTTCGAGCTCATCGTCGCGAAAAATCTTGTCCGTCTCTAAGCTGTCGGCTATGTCATCACCCATCAAAGGTTCATGTGCAGCAAAATCATCCACGAAGCTCAGCACTGCCTCAAATGCGGCGTCATCGTCGGCGAGGAACGCCATTTTCTGGCGCCACTGCTTTTCACCAACTGCAAGGGACTAAATCTCATAAAAAAAAAAAAAAAAAAGCGACCTGATCTGGTCCGTCCAAATTCCCAATCCATAAATATGTAGCCATCGGTTTTTCGCGACTAATTGCATCAAAAATGCACGAATTAAGCTAAAAAAAAAAAAAATGTAATCAGGCTATTTTGACGACAAGCAATCCAGTGATACCATTTTTTCTCGAGCTCGATTCCTGGTTGTGGAGCAACAGAACTGACCATCATTCTGACGCT
>NW_008649029.1:323858-325754 GCF_000247585.1 Phytophthora nicotianae INRA-310 | reverse complement strand
AGCGTCAGAATGATGGTCAGTTCTGTTGCTCCACAACCAGGAATCGAGCTCGAGAAAAAATGGTATCACTGGATTGCTTGTCGTCAAAATAGCCTAATTACATGTTTCTTTTAGTTTAATTCGTGCATTTTTGATGCAATTAGTCGCGAAAAACCGATGGCTACATATTTATGGCCAGCACTGTATAGAGGTATCTAACGTTTAGCGAGCATATTTTTGTTTTAGCTAAATACCTCTATATAATTATAGTTTGGTCACATTCGAGCGCGTTATTGATTGCAGCAAGACAAGAAAAAGAGACGGTCACAGCTACGCCGACACGAATGGCGTTTCTGCAAGACGAGGACGCGGCGCGCGCCTTCGAGGCGGCACTCTCGTTCGTTGATGAGTATGCTTTTCAGGACACAGAGCATGCGTCGTCTTGCGCGTCGTCTCCCGCTCGGGCCGCCCAACACAGTTTCGCATCGAGTGCGATGGTGAGAGCAGAGCCCTCCGAAATCATGGGCCCACTGCCACCCGAAATGGACGAAGAGATGCAGCGCAGAGCGCGCGCCAACGCTAAGAAGCGACTGCTTCGCAAGGCCGGGCTGTACGATGACCCGAATCGAGCCAGGAAGGAGCGCAAGCTCGAGATGACGTATCTGCGTCGCAAGTTTGAGCAGCTACAGCTGGAACTCAGGACGCTGCAGGCTGAGAAGGGAAAGAAGCAAAGAAAACAGGTTAATACAGAGGGAAACAGAGCATTGGTAACTCGACGTGCAAATCCAGAGGTGTCGAGTGCGTGGAAGGAGGTGGCTAGTCGACAGAGAGAGCAGCGGGACAAGTCCGAGAAGGAGAATGTGCGACTGAGACTCATAATGGGACGTCAGCAGAAATTGGCCGAAGCTTTGGAGACACTCGTGCAAGCGAGGATTAAGCAGCAGGTGAGGGTTAATCGCTGCTTTTATATTTTGGAGAGAGAGGTAGAATGCTGATGGTTCTTGGATCGTTGTTTCGTGCACAGATGGCGGAGTTTTCGGCCCTGTCGAATCCGACACTGGGTCGGTGTTTCACCGGTCGGATGTTGGACTTCCGAGCCGATATTAATGACTTTAAGGGGCTGTTAGTAGAGCTCGAGAATGCTCGTCGTGAGGTGGATACGGTGTTCGCTGCCAACAGGTTGAACACAACGGAATCCAGTCATCACGGCGTGCAGCTACGATCGAGAAAGGGTGTGAATGGGATGCATCTCGAGGTGTACGCGAACAAAGCACTACCTTTTAACGTACGAGACACTGCTGAGGCGACATGGGATCATTTTAAGGGCATGAAGAAGCACGGAGGCAACGGAAATCTCTACGACAAGGCAGCAAAGGTGAGATGATACAGAATGTAGGAATAAGCCAGGATTGATTAAAGCTAACACGTTATCTGCTTTGTGTCTCTCAGAGTCTTGACACTCCGTACACGATTATTGAAGACTATGCCAAGGAGTTGTTTGCGAACACGGCTCGTGCCGACGTGCGAGTTAAGCAGATCATACGGCGCTACGTGGGAGCTGACCGTGAGCTCGTAATTCTAGTCGCAAACGTCTTGCCAGTTTCGATCGCACACAAACCACTTGCTGGACTCACCTTTGACTATCGATGCTACGCACTCATCAAGCGTGCTGCCGCTGCTACCGAGGATCATGATTTGTCGCTCTTGCAGCTGTGCACTCTTGCGTCACTTCAAAACGATGAGGGCCATATATACGACCCCACGTACATGCGTGCGCTCAGCAACTTCGTACTGGGCAACACAGCAGGCAATATCAAAGCTGATCAGGAACTCATCGAAAACACTCTGGTCGAACAAACACTCGATCAACGCAACTGCCTTACTGTGGCTAGATGAATAAAACACTACGTAAAAAAA
>NW_008649029.1:320708-322058 GCF_000247585.1 Phytophthora nicotianae INRA-310 | reverse complement strand
ATCTTTTTCGTCTTTGCTTTCTGCTCCATCTTCCCTGGTCCCCTTCACGTCGTCATCTCCATCCTCTTCACTGGAAATGAGACCAAACTCAGCCTTGACTTGATCGTCATTAACCACGTCACAATCCCCTCCCTGTTCGTCAGAGTCAGCGCTGCCATCTTCTTCACCCTTTATCTTAGAAGTCCTTTTCCGTTGGCGGACATTACGCCACTGGTCCAAGACAAACTGTAGCATTTCGTCGAATTCTGTTTCGTCCTCAATGTCTGCCATTTCGTTGGCAATAAGGTGGGTAGCCCTCACTGCCTCTCTGTAGCGTTCGGATTGAGTCCTCAACTTGTTTTTTGCAGAACCTTGATCAGCATCAGTGAAATGCTCATAACAGAATTGCTTGACCTTCTTCAATGGTTGAGACGCAGTGGTCCATCTACACATTAAAAAAAGACCGTTAGCCACATATTTCATTCGAAGTGTATAAACCTGGAAAATCCTGTAAAACCAAAATAAAATCCTGGATAATATCCAGAATAATCATGGAAAATCCAAAATGTTACCCTGGATAATCCTGAAAAATTAAAAAAAAGAATAATCAGGAAAATCCAAAATAAATCCTGGATAATAATGGATTTTCCATAAATCCAATATGAAGCATAGATAATCCTGCTCAATCCTGGACAGACATGTAATTTGAAACATACCTTTCATCAATCCCTCCCCACGGAATCAAAGGGCCAGATACTTTGATGTGTCTTCGATAAGCGATAGCATGACGACACGGCAGCTTCATAGACACCGAAAAATCACAATCGCAACGCCAGTCAACCAAATTCACCTTGTGTTCAGAGAATACTCCGTTGACAACCACGAAATCACCTCCGTCAGAATCATCCACGTAATTGTACGTTTCCGCTTTTGCAAGCGCTGTAGCATACTGCTGTTCGACTTGCTGGGCAACGTAATGGGTTGTGAAGCGTAAAACCGTTGTCATCTCTTCGTCGTACGAACTGTTAACGAAGCGACCAATACGAGAGAGTCGATATTGGTATTCGTTCGACACGCGGCGGTCGTGGGCGACAAGCGCTTTCACACACATCGCCATGCTCATTGATCCATCCACACCATCCTTCAACTTTCCAAAAAAGCTTTCCAGTCGATTATTAGTGTGATTCATGAAGTGAGGTAGCTTCGCACGTAGGTAGTATACCCATCGGTCTTGGCACGAGTCCCAGTTCTTTTGGAAATACTCATAAAATCCATATAGACCAACGCGCTGACAAATACCTTCCAAAGCGTTGTGCGCCGCCTTGTAAATATCCTCACAGACTGCGTAGACCATCTTGTGAATAGCTCCGT
>NW_008649029.1:316691-318123 GCF_000247585.1 Phytophthora nicotianae INRA-310 | reverse complement strand
CCAAATTCTGGCTTGGCCCTCATTTCCTTAAGATACTTGATAACGTGAAAGTGACAGATCAGGATTCTGGCCTCCGGAAATTTCGATTCCAACACGCGAATCTCGTTCAAGTCTTTGTCCACGACAATGACTCGTAACAGATGAATCCGCGTAGGATGCGAGCGTTTGAAGTGCTCTACGGTCCTCTCCATATGCCAATCGCCATTAGCCTCAATCAGGGACTGCTGAACGACTGTTCCCTCGCCAAATTCGTTCATTGCCATGAACGTGAGAAGCTGATAGTTGTATCTGTGAATAATCATGTAAAATCCTGGTCAGTACATGATTAATCCTGGACATATCTCAACAACAAACCTGTTGGTCTTGTGACTGCAGTCGACGAGTAGAAGCTCACTGAACCTGCTGTAAACGCGACGCATGTGCTTTGACACGAGCGATAACACTCCCGTCTCTCCACAGGGCGTCTCGGACACAGTCGAAACGTTTTCAGGGTCAGCCGCCTGGAAAACTGCAATCTCCCTTGCTGTAGCGTCGTTATCGTCCGCGTTCGAAACAGATGATGCATGGACTCTCACCAGATTGTCCACGTCGCTCTGGATGACGTTTTCGTCATGATCCAGCAGGTAATCGTAGATTCCTTCGACACGAGCACCAACCAGCGGGTCCATTACACCTCTAGAAGCGGGATAAGTCGCGAATGCAGCTGGAGACACTGGATGATTGTGAGCGAAATGCCCATTCTTCACCTGCAGCTCACCTCGAACAAGATTCCACTGCACCACGAACCTGAATGGGCAATTGGTGAGGCGAATGTGCTGCCGCGGCCGACTTCCTTCATTGCGGGACTTCCTCTTTTTCCACCCGTGCGTGCAAATGTATGTACGCTGGTCCGGGTCGAAGCCTTCGGGCACCAACTGCGACTCGTCTTCCCCCTTCTTCGTTTTCTTGAGTCTCTTGTTGCGCTCCGCCCTGGACATGGTCTCCTTCACAGGAATCACTTGCAGCGTCCTTTGACAGTAGTCCTCGAAGTACGATTGCCAATCCTCCCAGCTCGCGTGATATTTCACTGGCGGCTCCACAATCTGTGGAACAGAAGTACGTTCACCATCATCTTCCCCGTCACCATCTGTTTCCGACACACGCCCTGCTTCTTCTTCTCGCCCGGCCTCTTCATCAATGCCATCGCCATCATTTCCTCCCATTTCGTCGTCGTTACTGCAGGTCTGACCGGGTTCACTCTCTCCAGCATCCGAAGCGTTGTCTCCGCCGCCAACTAGAGTGTCTGGAGCCGTCGTCGCACCATTGCGTCTTTTCGCGGCGGTTGCATCAGCGCCAACCGCGTCCTGCGGCATCTTATCGGGAGACGGCTCAAATAGAAATGAGAAGCTTCCGAATTTATTTATTTCGGAAATAACCGAAACCGTAATGAATG
>NW_008649029.1:312515-313236 GCF_000247585.1 Phytophthora nicotianae INRA-310 | reverse complement strand
CAGCTTGCTCAAAAAGCGAGAGAATCAATCGGTAAGGATGCCTTGCTTCTTTGAATTTATGCAGCTTGTCTGAGTCTTGAATACGTTGCAGATGAACGACTGTGCTTCATTTATGGATGTAAGTCCGAGGCAACGGATCGTTCACGTTGTCGACTTCCATGGAGATATCTCCAGGGTCTCTTCAGACATCATGACGCTGCTAGACGAAAAGTAGATGTCGTTTTCGCAGCGAATGGGTTAGAAAAAGTGGTCACCACACCCAGTGATGTTCACATACGGATGACGGCAAGCATCTCGAGGCATTCTCCAACAAAGTTTTACCTTTCAAGCTGTGCGATACAACCAAAGCTGCTTGGAATCATTTCAAGGGCGTCGAAAAACATTATCTACGAAGCAAAGGTGGGCGTTCCCATGTTTTGCTATCTTGAGTTACACTTCGTTTTTGAAGGCTCTATTTTCTGTAGGATCCGGGCGAACCGTACGATGTGATTGAAGCTTTTACAAAGGTGATGCATTCCAACAATGCCCGTGCTGATGTCAAAGTAGAACAAGTTGTCCGGCGGTAGGTCGAAGAAGACCATGCTCTCGACCCGTCCAGGATCGAAACGCGTTTACAATACAATACAATGGCATGCCTTCAGCGATAACGAATGGAAGTGAGTCAACAAATCGCACTGGGTTTTTGCAATAATTGATTATATTGTGATCGACAATATTTTAA
>NW_008649029.1:309999-312415 GCF_000247585.1 Phytophthora nicotianae INRA-310 | reverse complement strand
ACAGCAAAAGGTGGCAGATAATCTCCGTAAATTGTTACAAAAGCGAGCGAGTCAATTGGTAAGACGGATAGCGCATACATTCCGGTGGTTGGGAAGGGTGAGGTTAATATTGTTGGTGCTGTGCAGGCGGGCGAATGTATTTCTTTCATGGACGTGAGCGCTCCGAAACCTCAAATTGTCCGCGTGTTGGACTTCCGTGGAGACATCGCCGACTTTGAAGCTCTCTTCCGACTAAACGAAGCTGCGTATCGAGAAATGGACGCGATTTTCGCTGATAATGGTCTGTCCAACATGGTCATGTCTCCTAGTGACGTTCATATTCGTGAAGGTGTCGGTAGCAAATACCTTGAGCTGTTCGCAAACAAGTTATTGCCTTTTAGCCAGAGTGATGCGAGAGAGGCAGCGTGGGACCATTTTAAAGGCACCAAGAAGCATGCTAGCAATGGAAGCATATACGAAAAATCGGCAAAGGTAAGACACTGCGATAGTCCACCCGAGACTTTATTAAGTATAGTAGTTGACCGTTTGATCTGTGCCCATAGAACCTAAATGAGCCGTACACGATCATCGAGGAGTTCACAAAGGAGCTCTATTCCAATAGTTCTCGCGCTGACATCAAGGTGAAGCAAGTAGTGCGGCGATATGTCGAGACAGATAGAGATGTTGTGATCTGGATTTCACATGTATCACCGACGGAGATCAAACACAAGATGCTACGTGGACTTACGTACCATCTTCGCGGTTACGCCCTCACCAAGCGCTCGTCAGCTTCAACTTTAGACCGCGAACTCTCACAACTGCAGTTCTGCTCACTGATCTCTCTCGACCAAGTACCCGGCACGTGGTATGACCCTGCTAACGCGCGAATGCTCATCAATTTCTTGATCGGCAACACCGTACAGAATATTCGGAATCACCAGGACCGTATCGAGAGTGCGTTGGTAGACCGAGCACTCAAAGAGCACATGCAATAGACATGCTTTAACATGCAGTAAAAAAATATAGGCGTTCACCAAAGTGGCATTGAGAGTCGCTTTATCAACCACACGCTTAGCCAGCCAGCACTATGGAAACTAATGCACCATACTATGCGCATCTACGCGTTTTCATTGGCCCCTCACAAAGCAACGATTACTTAACCCTTTCACGTTAATTAAGGACTGAAAATGGCGTTCCTCTTGGAGGAAGAGGATAATAGAGAGGTTCTAGAGGCGGCACTGTCGTTCGTGGACGAATTTGGAGAAGCGAGACGACCTCTTTCTCCGCAGGACCCCCGCGAACGCAATAGCACGTTAGCATCACCCGCTTTTCGGGACAATAAAGCATCCAGACAGGCAACGAAAAACGAGAGGAGACGGCAACTGCGTCATGCTGGTGTCTATGGGAACCCGAATCGGGCTAGAAACGAGCGCAGACGAGAAATTGCGGGCCTTCGCAAGCAACTCGAGAAGCTCCAATTGGATCTTCAGACTCTGCAGACCCGGCGAGGTGAAATTGAAGCAAGACAACCAACAGAAGAGTCGACGGACTCTGCCCCACAGTTACCGAGTATGTGGCAACAGGTTGCTACTCAGCAACGACGTCAACGCAGTGAAGCCGAGGGCGAGAACGTACGCTTAAAGCTAGCTGTGCAGCGCCAGCAAAAGATGGCAGATGATCTAAAGAGCTTGCTACAGAGGAAAGCTCGACAACTGGTACGTGTCCTGGACGTTACGCAGCGCATTGATCTAATGAGTTTTTGTGGTTTTGTAGTCGAATGAGTGCGCATCGTTGATCGCCAACACCAGCCGTAACAGCATCGTTAATATCGTAGAAGTTCGGGTAGATCTCGGAGATTTCCAGCAACTCTTTCGACATCTGGAAGCTGCTCGACAAGAAGTTGACGCGGTGTTCGCTGCCAACGGTCTGGCAAATATGGTAGCTACCCCCAGCGACATCCATATCCGAGAAGGTGACGACGGGAAATACCTTGAAGCCTTCTCGAACAAACTATTGGCTTTCAGGCTGCAAGCAGTGACCGAAGCGCTGTGGAGTCACTTCAAGAGCCTCGAGAAACATGCAGGCAATGGCAGTCTCTACCAAAAAGCGGAAAAGGTACGAACTGTTCGTATGGCACACGCATCGTAGCTGTGGTAGCTCTAACTGTTGTGGTGGATCAGTATATCGACGAGTCCAATACTATCTTGGAAGACTTTACGATGGAGATGCATTCCAACACGTCTCGAGCGGACATTAAAGTGAAGCAAGTTATTCGACGATACGTAGAAGCCGACCGCGACATCATCATTTGGGTCTCTCGTGTATCACCCGTTGAGATCAAGCATCGGATGCTGCGAGGCTTGACGTATCATCTGCGAGGACACGCGATCGCAAAGCGATCATCTGCTTCTACACCGAGGAATGAACTATCGCAACT
>NW_008649029.1:305898-308100 GCF_000247585.1 Phytophthora nicotianae INRA-310 | reverse complement strand
TCTGACCCATCAAACATGGCGCTTTTCGTAGAAGACAGCGATATGAGTGTCGTGGAGGCAGCATTGTCCTTCTTGGACGAATTCGACCTCGACGTGCTCAGTCCAGCTTTCGAGTCTACGTCCCATGCGGCACAAAAGCTTGCGATCTCGACTAAGCGTGTGGCATCAAGTGACACAAGTCCATCAGAAGTTAAGACAAATGATGCAACGAAGAGGTCGGGGATGATACCTGAAAGGAAGAAGGTTCTACACGCTGTGGGTGTCTATGGCAACTCGAACCGCGTGCGCAATAACCCCCGCATCGAAATTCTTTACCTCAAAGAGCAACTGGAGAAACTACAGATCGACCTAGAAGTGCTCAAGAAGCAAAAGGAAGGAGACGTGACTAGAACGAGAGCAGCAAGAGCGACACGGTCGAGACGACAAACGTATGCAGCTCAACAGTCAACGGCTGACGCCATAGTAGCGACGAACACCCCGACCATGACGACGGTGTGGGAGAACATAGCGGACAGCCAACGACGACGACGGAAGAAGGCCGAGTGTGAGAACATTCGCCTAAAGATGGTCATCGAGCACCAACAGAAGGTGGCCGACAACCTGCGCAACTTGATTCAAAAGCGCGCGAGTCAACTAGGAGCCGAGTGCTCTTTCTTCACAGATGTGAACTACACGAACCACCATGTACTGGACTTGCAAGGTGACGTGGGCGAGTTCCAGAGTTTGTTTCGCCACTTGGATAATGCGTATCAAGAGCTGGACGCCGTGTTTGCAGCAAACGGTCTGAACAACATGGTGGTGACTCGAAGTGATGTTCAAGTACGAGACTGCGCGGGCGGCAAGTACGTTGAGTTGTTATTCAACAAGGTGTTACCATTCAACCTCCAGGACGCGAGACAAGCTACGTGGGAACATTTCCGCGGATCCGAGAAGCACATGGGCAACGGCCGACTGTACCAGAAGACAGTAAAGGTACTCCCATTAACGGTACTTGCAGCTTTGACCAAGCTAACATGATGTTTTCTGTGGCTATGTGCTGCAGGACGTCAACGTGTTCGATACAATCCTTGAAGAGTTCACGAAGGAGATGCATTCAAACAGTGCACGTGTTGATGCGAACATGAAGCAAGTCATTCGACGCTACATGGAATTTGATCGCGATGTCATTACCATTGTCCGAAATGTATCCCCAGCGGAAGTGAAGCACAAGATGCTTACCAGCCTACGGTATCAAGTTCGATGCTACATCGTGACGAAGCGATCCTCAATATCGACACCAGAGCGTGAAGTGTGTCAACTACAGTGCTGCTCACTGATTTCATTCGAGGAAGAGACGGTGACACAACTTGGTCCAGATGCCATTCGCACACTGTCGAACTTTTTAATTGACAGTTTGGCTGCGAAGATGCAAGCCCACCAGGATTGCATCGAGAATGCTCTAATAGACCACGCACTGCATGTGCACTAGTTGTGCGAAGGTCTGTTCAGCCCTTTGCTTGATGTTTGGATTTAGATATAGTATCGTTTTCAACATTGTATAGGCTGGATAAAATCATTTTTTTTACAAATTGAATCGAGATCGAGGTGAGGTCAATGAGAACAGAAATACCATGTAGAACAAAAGGGTAAAGCTCAGTTGATTTTGATTTTCAGTAGGCCACAGTCGCAAAAAGTGAGAATTTCGCGAATTATGGTTGAATATCATCACCGTGCTGACACAATTTTTAACTTGATTAAAGTATCGGCAATATGACTGACAAGACGGTTTTTGACCAATGAAATCAGTATTAAAAATATATCAACCAGTAACACACATTAGGGATAGGGTAAAATGGCACCGACGCTATGCCGACGTATAATGCAGGCAAGGGGGAGGAAATATGTTGAGAGACAATACAAGCCACAAATTTAGCGCACATCATTCGTGTATTTGCTTTCTCGCCGACAAAACACTCCAACTCATTATGAGTCTGGAAGACCTCGCTCCCTTAAACTCTCAGCGCGCTCGAGAAACGGCAATCAACACCTTCGATCGCTTTATTGCTGCCGAGGGCGTCTCCATGGACTTCGTTGTGGCATCTATGGTGGCGGATGCAAGTGGTGCCGTCTTGCTAAAGCTGCTGGACCGTTTCGGCGTACACCTAGCATTTTTGGAGGGCAGGGGAGGCAAACTACTTGCAAGGAACTCCGTCATGAGCTACT
>NW_008649029.1:290665-305157 GCF_000247585.1 Phytophthora nicotianae INRA-310 | reverse complement strand
CATTCGTTCCGACGCGGCGGAGCGCAGCATGCCAACAGCGACCCACTTCTTAGTGCTCAGTGGATTTTTGATCGGGGCTCATGGAATATGACAGCAACGAATAAGGCGTTTGCGTACGTGTTCAACACAACAAGCGAAGATCAGAAGGTAGCTCGCGTTCTCAGCGGTTGGGATTCAGGCAAGAAGCCTCCAGTACCGACGTTATCTTGGTTTGATTACGCAAGCAGACAAAGAGCGCTGGAGCTGAGCCACCTGCTATTTCAATCCAGCGTAAACACTCAAGACCCCGACAAAAACTCAACAGCCGCGTCGCTGAAGTCCTTGCGGCTTCGTTGATCCAGTATTTTCCAGAGGTCTTGGAACGTTATCCTATGTGCCTGTACGCAGCTAGGACGCGGCAATGTTTGATGACAGTTGGGTTGACCAAAACGCAAGTAATGGCCTGGAGCTCCGAACTTCAAAGCAAGGCGTCGCGGAAAGAGCTTGAGGAATCCAGTGGGGATGCCGAGAAATTGACAAGTGAGGACAAACTCATAAACTACCAAAACCGCATAATTGGAGAGTTGGTGGCGATGAACCGAGCTCTATCCGAAAGGATCACAGCGCTTGAGACGCGAGCGGGTCGAACTGAGCAGTATCGTGAACCCACGACAGGGCAGTCGTCACCCGAAGTTTAGCGCACTAATCCAAAAGGGTGTGGAAGGAAGGCGTTACCTAGGAGCCCTTCTGCTATTTGGTTTGAGTGGTATGCGAAGACCCCGCGCCTGTGGAATGTATGCTCCGATCCTCAAAAGAAGTCGGCCTACAAGCACACCGTAAACTACATGAAGCTGTTTCTTCCGAATGCCTTCGTGCTCGATGATACCTCTCCGGATTACTGCGACCAAGTTCAACGTGTTGGCTTGGAGGCCGAAGAAGAACTGTACAAGTTTTTTTGAAGAATGCGGGGCAAAGCGGAAAAATGGTTCGAGTGTACTGAAACAACTGCGCAAATTTTACCGTGAAGGTAAGCTTGATGCACATGTTAATGCTTTCCGTGCTCGTATTGCGATCGGTGGTATAATTGACCCCGCATCAGTTGAAACCCATGAGGTGTTTAACCGCAAATAGACAACAAAATATGAAAATATGTTTTGTGATTGAGATGTTTGACTTCATTCTTATTTTTAGAAAAAAAAAGACTTCATTCTTATTTTTAGAAAAGGGACCTAGCTAAAATTGAATACTCAGTTACTGGATCGTTGTTTAAAAGTTTCTTCATTGTCAAACTTGCAGCTGCAAGATGCGACCACTCAGTCGTAGAGTTTTTACAGGAGCAGTTAGAGCTTTAATTAAGGACAATTACCCTCGTGTAAAGTTCTCGGACGAAGCCGTTCGACTCCTAAGACTCAAGCTTCCCCCAGTTGAATCAAAATCCAGCGAGCTCACCAGTCTTCTGGCCGAGGCGTTCATCCAAGGTGGACGGCACCGCATCGAAGGTAGCCACGTTAAAGCATGGCCAGGCCTACTGCGTGAGCTGAGTGACGCCGCTGAGGATAAAGCGACACCGATGGGAGCAGAAAATACCGCTACGACCGACTCGCTTGAAGACAGCGTATCCACCTTGGACGCAGACGAGAAGCAGCAGCCACCTTCTAATGGTCGCGAGGAAACGCGCTTCGATGCAGGCTCAACACGCGCCCAAAAAAAAGAGCCGACACCCCCAAATAATAACACTGCCAACAGCGACCACAGCGACAGTGAGAGCGACGTTATTTGGATCCCACCGCCGCACGTAGCCGAGGCAAAGTTGACGCTGCGTGAAGCTCTTGGCGACGATAGCGGTAGTAGCGACGAAGAGACGAAGACGACCGAGACCTTGGCAGCAGGGAACTACTACGTCCGCAGCATCACCGATTCCTACGTCAGGGATGGGCAGCGTGTGTATGTTACAGACTGGGAAGCAACCGAGGAGCCAGCAGCCAACCTTCCTCCAAGAATGGTTGCGGCTTTCAACCGCCGTCGCTGAGCCCAGGTTCGTCGAGCCTTCATAGAAGACGAAGCCGGTCACACCCGCGAGCGCCGTCGTCCTTCCGCTGAAGCTCCAAGTTCACGTCGCCAGCCGCTTCGCCGTCTCCGCAGGTATGCAGATGCTTAGCACAGACATAAAGAGTTGATAAGCACAACATCAATTGCATATATTACCATGTCACCAAGCCTTCGTAACACCTTGCTACCAACGACATCACACAGCAAGGATCACGCTGTAAAACAGCACACCAAGCTTACATGGTCCAGCAACAAGATGTCAAGGGGCAAAACAGCAAAGTTCCACTAGAAACAGCACACTAAGTTTCCATTGCCCCTCGTCAACTGCATACTCATCCCTTCAGACCTACAAACACTCTGACAGAATCCACCTTTCGTTAGTTCGCACCACAAGACAAAACGTACAGCACTCCCTACCTTCTGCGCTTCTTCAGTGTTGTCGTACTTTGTTGAAGGTCCTCGGTGTGTGTCTGTTGCTGTCGGACTGCTGCTCGTTGCGGAGGGCCCCGCCACCCCCCCCGCCTGCGGACGCCCCAAGCACGCGTGCGCCGCTCCTGCGTTCTCTTTTCGTTTTTTTCCGTTGTGTGGACCCCCGTTCGGGATACAGGCGCTCCTCTTCCATGGTTTCTGTGCCTTTTTTTCTCCAATTGAATTGGACTTGGAGTTGTATTGGTTATTGGATGAAATACTGCATGTTTCCGCCAATCACGACCGTGTCGGCCACTGTCGGCCATTGTCGGCATCGCTATTGTATGGATGTGTAGCTTGGATATCTGTGATATATACTGTACAACACAATATGCAGCGAACAATTGCGCTTTCGCAATAAAACCGCATAATTACTCTAAGCCGCGCTATTTTCGGATCTAACTGTGTCATTTTGCATGCAACTGATTCGCAGCTGAAATACTCAGATATTCACAATAATATCGTATTTTATCGATAAAACATTGAATTATTTATAAAACTTACATTTCGAATAGTCTGGTATGAACGCCAGTTTAACTCCGCTGTACACTGCGGAGACAGGTTATACTTCATCCAATAGCTACAAATGCTTCAACCAGAAGGGGAAATTCACACTCTCTATTACCACCAGTCACGATGACACGAGGCCGCAAGCGAGCTCCGACGTTCTGCAGGATACAGTAGAAATTACGAGACACGATCGAAGAAACGAGAGATAATAAACTTTTTAAAAGATAACGGCATGTTATCAACACTAGACAAGTACTATAGTCACCTCAACACGGCAAAGCTGATTCGCAACTCAAACGCATCTACGCGTGGGAGAAGGACAGAAGTCATATTGAACAAATGGCAGCGTCTGCGGCCACAGGTCCGATAGAAAAAAGGTACAGCAACCACAATTTTCACTGAGGGAGAAGAAGGCTTGTAGAGTGGGCAAATTCGCTTCGCGGTGATAGAGTTCCTGTATCACGACTAATGTTACAGCTCCAGGCCAAGGGCTAAAACCACCTTCTAGACGTGAGGCGATTGAATTGGCCACGATGGCATGGCAATCAGTGGGCCTTAAAGTTATTAAGAGTGGCTTCACTTACAAGCTCAAAAAGGATTCAAACACCCAGCCCGAGACCATTGTAGCAAAAGAGCTTGAGCATCTCCACGCTGTCGAGGAGACTGTCAGTGAATCCGACGACATCGTCACTCAACTCATCGACGAGCCAACCGAAGAAAAGTAATGCGCAGGATACTTGATTTGCATTTTTTTTTTTAGCATGAAAAAAATAAACGTATGATTTGAATCGGTTTTTTATATTTGCATGTAATTTAGGGGTGTCTGGATGCACAAATGTTATACAGTATTTGGACAGTGACGAATAAACTCTTAAAACAAGCTGGCCATTTAATTTACGGTGGGACGTGTTTTTCGAATATTTATACGGATATTCATTTTCCGAATACATTTACTGAAGAGCATCAATAAAATTAATGTAAAGAGGGTATCTCCATAGGGTCTTATATGAATTATGCGAGGAACATCGGATCCTCGGTAGACTCTGAAATAAATTCGAGTTCGGAGAATAAAAGCCTTATATGCATGTAAATACGAAACAATGCTTTGTGTCTATCTATGATTGTATGCACGTCCTGATGAGGTATCTGGCTCCGTTTTGCTGATTAAGTCCCGAACAATGGATGCTGTGCTTTTCCCTAAGTCGTATATCATGTTCGTTTGGCTAGTTACAAGGTATTTTGCTGCCTTTTGAGCCATTCCTAACGGGATCATGGCGTGGTCATGATCCGCAATTGTCAATTCTGGTTGGCTAACGAAAATACATCTAATGCCTCGTGTCTGACCTGGTGATCCTCCTCTGGACTCATAATCCGTTCTTGGATCACGGCTCACAACAGCAGACTTCCAACAGCGCAGTGAAGATCTCCAGGGTTGTATTGATCGTCTCGGAATCGTCGCTGCCCAAGTGCACAAACGTAGTCGTGCAACAGTGGTTCCTCGCCAACGATTAAAATGGGTCCCGCACCGAGAACGTTTATTGCTTGAAGGCCAATTCAAGTGCTATTACCGAATGCACGCAGCCGCATTTTACACTTTGGTGGGTATAGTTACGCCAGCATTGGAGCGCTCGGTAACGAAATCGGAGAACAGGACAGGAACCAAACCCAAAAAAGTCGTGAAAATGGTGCAGATGGGCTTGCTGGAGGTTCCTATAAAAGTATTCGAGCGCTGGCTGGTGTTAGTAAATCTGCCTCCTACGATATCCTGGTGGAAGCAATGAACGCTATAAGCGAGCACCTACGATTTCAAATAGCTGCTCCTCTCTACAGTAAGCCAGCTATCGAAGCTGCTGCAAGTTCATTTAACTGTATCAGCTCCAATCAAATAATAACTGGCTGCGTTGGTTGTATTTTGGGCTGGTTATGTATTGTCAGAGCTCCGAGCGCGAACGAAGTGCCGGACGTGTTAGCTTTTGTTTCTGGTCACTATCTTACCTGTGGGATAAACGTACAAGCCCTCTGCGATGCCTCGTGCAAATTCACAGGATACTGTTTTAATTCTCCCGGCAAAGTTTCGGACAGTGTCGCGTTTAGT
This sequence comes from Phytophthora nicotianae INRA-310, assembly GCF_000247585.1. NCBI lineage: Eukaryota > Oomycota > Peronosporomycetes > Peronosporales > Peronosporaceae > Phytophthora > Phytophthora nicotianae. The sequence goes on along the minus strand of NW_008649029.1, from coordinate 300,056 downwards.
AAATGGAGTCTGAGTTCGGACGTCGACAAGCTTCCTTTCGGCTACGTTTTCATTGGGAACAATGCTTATTTGCTTGCGCAGTCTATGCTGATACCATTCACCAAACCAGAAATTAAGACACGGGATCACTCTTACTTCAACTTCTACATCTCACAGCTGAGAATTAAAATTGAGATGGCACTTGGGCTGCTTGTAAGCAAGTGGCAAATATCCAGAAGACCTCTGGCCGTCGACAAAAATTCACAAAACAGTGATCAAAACGTGCATGAAGCTGCATAACTACTGCATTGATACTGGTTTACAACCAGCACCTGGTTTACCGAGCACTAGTGTAGCGGTGAGAGAGTTTAATTCACTTGAAAACTGTAGTTATAATGCTACCGTTGCTGACAACAACATCAACGAAATAATCCAGAATGGACACATCCTCCGCCGAGTAGTGATGGAGCATATTCAAGACTACAACATGTCGAGGCCATAATAAATGTTTATTTGATGTGCTTTAATCGCTTCTTCTTATTCTCCTCATTTTCTTGTCTCTTCTTCTTGTTCTACATGTCAACAATTGCTGTTTCCAGCTTGTCCGCCTTGTAACGGGGTTACAATGTGTGTGACACGCTAGGGCACGGAGTACCTGGAGTGTTAACAGACTCTCCGTACGTGGGCTGGAAGCCACACGTTTTGCATTTGACTGGGTTTAACTATGTTAGATAGTTAAACAAATCTATTTACCCCTAGGCGGCATGGCCGCAAACAAAAGATAATAAACAGTTTGGATTTTGAGAAACCTAAGAGTTATTTGGAGTTAAATAACTCTTCAACCCTAAGAAAGACCGTTGAGTAGTGTCCTTGAATAAGGAGCTAAGGTTAAGAGACTCTTTGAGTCGAGCAGCTTCCTCTGACGCTACTCTACGGCACCCCGGCTGCATTTGGTAGCACTCGTAGTCAATCCCGCATCTGAGTCGGTTGACTGTGTCTTCTGCGGCAGCCCCGCTGCACGCCTTCTCTTGTAGAACAGCGATACGCTTCTGTAGACGCACTTTCTCCTCTCGTAGAGTGGCAATTGGCATGCCCTTGACGTTGCGATCATGTATTTGCTCCTCAACGTGTGCAAAAGCCATTCGCGGTCGAACAAGTATGCCATCAATGGCTGCGAGCTTTTCCGTCTTGTCATCCCGCTCAATTCTTTCTCTTTGACAGTGCGCAAATGCAATTTTTCCGTTATTAGGGGAATATTTCAGGTTGTTTCTGCGTCGACCAACTTTTTCCGGACGTCCGACACCGCGGATATCGGGTCTGAATTCTTTTGATGTTGCGGTTAGTTGATTGTACAGCAACTCTTGCAGCACACTCTTTGGTTGAGTCGTCTTCGTTGTCTTCGTATACACACCCTGCGCAAAACTCGTGTCCACCCCCGCGTTCGTCACACCAAAGATTGAGATACATCACAGCTTTGCCACCTCTGCAGAAATCCCAAAACTAACATGGGTCCCAGAGGTTTTATTACGCGCCTCTGCTTTAAAGAAATTCAAGTGCACTTCTTTCCATATTGCCTTGAGCTTAGCAGCAGAATGCGCAGTGATTTTTTCGGGGCAAATCGCTTCCAACAATGAGTCTGTTATATGAGACTATCAAAAGTCTCACAAGTTGTATTAAACACTGCAGCGACGTCTTCCCAGAATCATGTACCCCCTTCGTCTAGATCTTACTTTGTAAGCTGGTCTTCGGATGAAATGAAGCGCCCGAAGAAATCATTAGAAAACAGCACATTGACCAGTCGAAATACGCAGTGACGGTTCGCCGAACTTCATCCGTATTAGACCTTTTACCGAGGCGCTGCTTGGTCAGTAGCAGCGCGGCCCCGCCCTTAGACTCATCGTAGGCGTTAAGGATGGACACCCGGTCTTCTTTCTTCGTGTTCTTTGCAACAGATAGTTTTTGAGTTCAATTGATCCACGTTCCATGTTGAGTAGTCGTCAGAAATCGGAGGTTTAACCACTCGCTTGCTGATGGGTTTTTGGCGGGTAGTCCATTTGCTGCTTGTTGTAGCTTCACCCCCTGCTGTGCTCGAAGTCTCCTCCATCTCGAAGTGCGGCAATGCATGCAGAAGTGGTTACCTTCTGAAATCCCCAACCATATCCCCAGCATCGATAGCGATCCTGGTACCGTTCGGAACGGAGTTGATCGCACGATCCCAACAACCCCGAACTACTTATAGGATCACGATCCGTGATTCTTGTTAGGAACGCTCCTAGGACGGAGATCGCGGGTGGTGCGCGATAGCAGTTCGAGGAGTTGGCCAACGAGATGGGTAAGGGCAAACTTACTCCTGATTCTGCCGAGACGAGCAAAGGACGGACTGAGGGGTAAGGACGAACGGTCGAAGACTGAAGAAGTCGACGACGAAAACGAAGGCGACTGTTGAGACACACGAGGTGTCTAGCGTGAGCACAACGACAAACGAAGACGACTGTTGGGGCACACAGAGTGTCTGGTAGGCGTGTACTGAGGACTTTGGGGGACGCACCGCGGGACTGTGAACAGCGGACGAGTAGGAACGGACGAGCGGAGAGGACGGATTGGAGACCTGACGGGAGCTGAAGAAACCCGAGTTTGCTGTGGTGGCCGCGCACGAGTAGGGTAGGCGCCTGAGGCGTATGCCCAAGTGGCTTTGAGATTGAGCGTGGTCTGGGTCGACTGCACGTCACGGTGCTTCGAGAAGGACGGGTGAAGCTGGTTGGAGACTACAAGTTCATGAAAACGAGAAGTGATCGAAGAGAGAGACGAGAAGAACGAAACGCTATTAGCTGAGTAGTTAAAGCCAAAGAGAAGAATGCAAAAAGTAGGAGTCCGAGAACTCCGGCACAGAGCTCAAGTGGAGCATCTGTCGGCCATTGAAGTGTGTTAGTATTGCATGTGGTGACTCAACGACGGATTAGGGCTACACCACGCAGCAGGCACAGAACCTATACGATTTGCCCAGCGCGTCGGGCAGGAGGAATTGAACCCGTTACACTTTGTTTGTACGAGTGGGAATCTGAGTTACGGTGCTTCCAAAATTACTGCGGGTGGAGCCCCAGATTTAGGTCTGTGACAGCAATCTGAGCTGCTGGAATCGGTCCACTATAATCCTGACCACCAACAGCTGCCCTATTAAATAGTACCCTCCACCAATTAGTACCTTGTCTTCACCCAACCTCCCGTTAATAACAGTGGTCAGCAATTACTGCTGGGCTCTCGCCTAAAGTTTGGTTATCATTGTGAACGCTGATCAGTTCAACCTATACGCTTTGGACGATGCGCCCGACGATATTGCAGTGGTAGGTAAGTAGGCTTCGAGAATAGACTCCAAGAATAGACTCCGATAATACTGCACTGTACCTTAATAAAGCCTTCTGGATCCCTTTGGCTTGACACTATTCAATTGTGCCCGGGTTTTAGTCGGGCGAGTACGTTACTACCGAAAGGTAGGGTAGGTAGTTGGCGCGCTTTCACAGTTTGTATTCATACTAGATAACAGTCGCAAAAAGTCTGTCTTTGCGTATGACGCACAGTATCGTGAAATTCGAGTTAAACACGAATTCGTAATAATTATCTTGAAAAATAAGTTTTTTAGAGTGGAGATGCTAATATTTTTGCACTTCACTTATTTTTTAAAATAAATCTCGATCACAGTGGCGGTCAAAGTTGAGACAAATACGATCTGACGATAACATAAAGCTCCAGGTCAGGACTTCACCAGAATTGGTTACTGAGCCGGCGTCTCCTTAATAAGCTGCTTTGTTCCCTCGCCACACTATCAGTCTGCAACCTCTTCCCAACTACCCACTGATTTGTGGTGCGTATAAATAGGTGTGTCCTTTTGAACAATTGGTTGACAGTTGAGGGCTTAAAAATGACTACTCTATGCTGATTGGTTAATTCAGGTGTCCCTATATACAAATTGTCACGATGCACAAATGTTATTCAGTATTGATTGTCTCTTTTTACATGCACAAATACCTCTTATCACTGACAACGTGTCAAAAATACCATCAACTGCATAGTCGTAACCAAGATTGCAGTAAAGCGTCCCAGAATACGTACTTTCACCTTGGATTGCAGCAGGAGCACTGCCAATGAGAAGGCAGCGCCGCCTGGCTCCCCTACACCACGCGTTATCACTGTCCATGCAGGATCGAGCTCACAATGGAGAGCGAGAGCGCTTTTTCTATCGAGGTCCTGGTCGAGAAGTCGGGCAACCCACACAAGCTGCTGCTGGGAGACCTATGAACAACACCCACGCACTTGATAATGAACAGCATTACTAGGCAGGCCATAATCAACAAAAGTAAGCTGAAGACGTTCTGCATTTAATTTTTTTACCGAACTGCATCTGGTGTCCGTCCACGTACTCTGTGCATGACGCTACATGGTTACCAGTGTGAACCATACGGCACGTTTCCAACAATATACTCTTTTCCTAGTGCACGCCGCGAAGCAATAGAACTTCCACACGTAAGGAAAAAAAACAGTTGAGGGTCGCCGACAGGTCGATCATTACACAGGCCCATAACTTGGGAACGGCTAGCGCAAAATCAAAAAGCTTTGCAGGTCTGGAAAGCTGACAGTCTCTGCTATTGGTTTTTGATAATTTTTTCATCTCTCAACCAGTAAGTGTGAGAGAATAATCTGGTGCTGAAATCGATGCCTCAAATTCAGTCTCGATCAGTTAAGGGCCGCGTTTAATCTTGATTTTAGTAGCAAAATGACAGCTGGTGGCGAGAATTGCGAGTCTGACCCACAGCGATTAGGTTTCCTATGAAACTCCATAATCTTCGACCTTCGTGAGATAGCATAGTGTATTTATTCATACAGGTACCACCGGTGAGGTACTTCATTTGTCAATCGCGACACATCGCGTAACGTTGCTAGCTGCTGCTATGGCAGCTACAGACTTCAAAACATTTCTATGACAGCTACATATTAAGCAATACAAAAAGGTATATCACTGTATGCTTCGAATGCATAATATTGTAGATAGAAATGCGAGAAACAAGTACTTATGTACTGGAGTGAGAGAAGATGAGCGAGCTCCTACGAAACATTCGTGCTGTAGCCAGCTCTTGTCTTGCCGAGGGCCCAGCTAAAGAAATCGGCGCGTGGCTGCCAAGGCAGCTCGTGTGACCACGTCGTTAGGGAGGGCGCTGTGTATTTCAATGCATGCATGTGCGTGATCAGTGCTATGCGCAGTGTTCGTTGGTGAGCCATGGCGCATTGCTGGATGCGAGCTCTTTTTGACACCAACAGTTTTGTGGGTGCTCAACACCAAATCCACAGATATAGATTGAAAGATTTCGTATTTAGTGTTTATTTACCAATACAAGATTGGTATTTGAAACGAGATGATATCATTGGTTAAATTTTGCGTCGGCCTTAACTGATCGACGGCCCGTGGTGAAGGACTTTGCGCTAGCAGACATCTACAACTTTGATGAAACTGGTCTATTTTACATCTTGTGCCCCGACCGAACTATTGCTCGTGAGCAGATTGAAGGCAGCAAAAAGAGTAAGACGAGAATCACACTTGCTCTTACGTGTAATGCAGACGGATCTGACATGCGCGATCCGTTGTTCATTGGGCATGCGAACAAGCCGAGGTGCTTCAAGAAGAAAAACGGCACTGAGCATGGTTTCAGCTACAAGAACTACAAAAACGCCTGGATGACAGGATTGCTGTTCCGGGACTGGCTGCGGGAATTTGGTTCAGACATGCAGCGTCATAAGCGCAACGTTGTGTTGCTCATGGATAATGCTTCTTCGCATAATGTCACGGACTTGGAGCTGCAGAATGTGACCGTCCACTTCCTACCCCCTAACACTACGTCCAAGCTGCAGCCCTTAGACGCTGGTATTACAGCGGCATTGAAACGGCGGTACCGGCACCGTCAGCTACAACACGTACTAGATCTGGAGGAATCGGAGCAAAGTTGTAATATTTACGCGGTTGATCAACTGTGTGCTATGAGATGGGTAAAATCGTGCTGGAAGGACATAGACAGCGAGACTGTTCTTAACTGCTTTAAACACACTGTTATAGTACTTGGACCTTCGTCATCCCGCCGCTCGAAGAAGGAGATCGACACAATGTTGCGTGGTGAGTTCCAAGAATGCTTGCAGCTACTTCGAATTCGGGATCCGATGATTTCGTTTGCAATTCTACTGAAACGGATACATATATGGAATCATTTACACGCGAGGAGCTGCTAAGCGAGGCAAGTGCCGAAGCGTTTCTTGAGACTACCGATGATAACGGCAGGGAAGAGCTCACACAGGATGTTGACACTGCTGATGAGATCGTCCAGGAAATAACCATCAAAGACCGTGTAGATGCTGTCCGCAATGTGCTACTTACGCTAATGGATCACCCCGACTTGGAATACACGCTGATGAAGGACCTTCGCACTCTTCAGTCGCGTGTTCGGGAACAGCTTCGAGTTGAAACAGAAGAAGCACTTACTCAGACGTCAATTACCAGCTTTTTTACTTCGACGTCACGCTCATAAGCCCCACTTGCACATTAGGATTTCGGTCGATATTTTCTATCAGATATCAGGTTTGGGCAATATCAACTTTCACTCAACAGTAACTGTTAGGAACCGAGTTGGTGGACTCAATTCCCTATCATGTATATCAGGATATCACGTATTACAGTGGTTTTACTGTAGCGTTGGTGTGCACCAGGTGTGACACGCCACTGGCCCTGGGTACAATACTGGACCTGCACTTGTTTGTGGTGCTATCAGAGTGGTGGAGGCCGGTTCCTATAGTGTTTATGGTATTTTGTCCTTATCACTAATACCTGTGCTGCTTTTGAATCACCTACATGAATGTTGACCCTGTCGGCGACAGTCACATCTTCGTGCAACAAGCAACCGCTATTAATTTATCTGGTTATATATTTTGCGCGTTTTTTTCCCACCAGTTCCAACATCCAAAACCATCTTCAGCGAAGGTTTTCTGGAGAACGTCCTCAAAACACCTAAGAAAATTATACACCACTCACACTATACTACTAGCACCGTAAACCCCTCTTTTTGCATCTTTGGACAATTAGTAGTCCCGAATAGAGTTTGACAGCACTCAAAGTGTCTGTACTGACACTGAAATCCTCTATTATTATAGCCATTCATTTAGTACCCAGTCAAAACACACCAATTACACTGTTTTAACCAATAGCACACTACAAAGGAGGCAAATGCGTTGGGCGACAGAGGCTCACTTTTAAAGACTTCACGCAGCTACCCCCCCCCCCCCTCCACCGTCAAACTGTGCCTCGTGCCCTACCCTGGACTGAACTCGCTGTCGGACTGAACCAGGAAGACATCGACCTACTTCTGGAGTCATTTAAAAGCTTCAAAATTGCAAAGAGCTACCATGTTCCATGCACGGTCTGCACCAACGCTACACCCCACAACTTGAGAAAGCGCCTGTTACGCTGTGCATGCGACGAGTGTAGAGCTGCAATGCCGTATGCTCGATACGAGTGGCGCGGAAAGCTGCTTAAGTGCGAGCAACAAGATCTTCTTGATCTCTTCAAGGTAGGCTCGCACGTAAGCACACGCCGATCGCCTCAGCCACCCCACATGACGCGAGCAATGCAAAATTTCGCTCACGAGATGGCCGTCCAAGGACTAAAGCCAGCGCGTATCCGCACCGGATTAATGAGAAAGTTTAACCTTGGCCCCGATACGTTGCCGCAACTTAAGGTCGTGCAACGTTCTGTCTACAACTACCTTTCCAAAACCGTTGGGGCTAATGACTACCTCGACGACTTGAGGCGTATGATACGGGAAACAGCCTTTACAGGCCAAGAGCAAGATTTCGATGCATTTTCATTCACGTGGAGGACGGAAGAAGATGGTAGACCGTACGTTGGGTCGGGAGCTGATGAGAACCCGTTTTTGGTGGGGGTGTCATCGAAGACACTACTACGCCAGGCAGATCGGAATCCTGCGACTTTCGTCCTGGACATGGACGCAACGTTCAAATTGAACCACGTGGACTACCCTGTGTTTGTCGTAGGCATTACAGACTGTTGCCGAAAGTTTCATCTTATGGCAATTTTTGTGTCTTCACAAAGGAAAGAAATTCATTTTTCTGAGGCGTTAATGGCTCTCCGGAAGGTCTACTCTCAAGTGACCGGTAAGCAATTAGCTGTCCGATTTGCAATGGGTGACGCAGACGACGCTCAATACAATGCCGTTGTCCGTGTACTCGGAGCTGATTACGAAGTTGAAGTGCTTATGTGCTTTTACCATGTAGCTGCAAAAGTGCATGAGAAGACTAGGAAGCTTCACCATTCTCTCTACACTGTAGTGACTAGTGGTGTGCATGACTTGCACTTTGCCGCCAGTGAGTTGGAGTATGAAGAAGCCAAAACACGAATCTTGAACGACTGGGCGCTGCACCCGGGCCTCGAGAGCTTCACGGAATATTTCAAGCAACAATGGTTAACCGGTCGATTTTGGAGATGGCAGGTCTCCCATACTCCTCCAGCATTTGCTGTCACGAATAATCCCGTTGAAACGTTTAACGCGTCCCTCAAACGCGTCCCTCAAACGCGATTACACGCAGCGTGTAAGGATGAAAATGGGCTCCCTGCTGCGTCAGCTAATGACATGCTGCACACACGAAAGCACCACTTCCAGATCATTTGCTGTAGACCCAGCACCAAGTGTCACCCTTGTCCGACGCGTTAGTGCAATGAGGAAAGCCGGAATGTTGTTGGAGCTGCAATGTCTCCGCAACGCAATTGCATTTCTGCTTAGCAATGCCGAGGAAGGTGGAAGCGACTCTGCAACCGATGTTGTCCGGGTTTTCTCTCGCCAAGTACCCCTGTCTTTGACCCTGAGGCAAAGCGTTCCCGCGAGGCGCTTCCAGTAACGGCCCAGCTCGGTGAGCAGACAGCCAGAATGGAGATTGAGGGGATGCCTGAAGGTGGCTGGCCAGTGAACACACTGTCTTGGACGTGTCCGTGTCGTTACTGGATGAAGTTTGCGGCATGCATCCGCACGTTGCTGGCAAAGCACGTCTGTGGCGTTCACGCAATGGACAAGCGTGAGAGACTCGTATACCGTGGGCTACACAAGCGTCAAGGTGCCTACGGCGGTGGACTTCCTGGTCGCCCTTGCTTCAATGCTTCAGCGCTACAGATAGAATCAGATAAAGCACTGGTTAATGAATTCGTTACGAGCAATAACACTGCATAATTGTTTTTGAGCATACCTTTTATTGACAGTGAGGTGAGTCCCGTGCGCAAATACATACGACACGTTTGTAGGACAGTAGCATGGACCGTGGAGGCCACGAGCAGCGGCAGGACACGGCGGAGGCGGCAGGCACCAGCAGC